>NW_027516167.1:0-64234 GCF_048772815.1 Callospermophilus lateralis
TCAACCTAGAAGAATAAAATTTGGGCAGCCAAGTGGGATTAGTGAACTGATCATTACCACCAAGTATCATCAAGTTTTGGTGAAAAAATGTTTGTTGAGATTTCAGCAAACTAGTAGTTTTTTGGAAGCTTGGCAGCCCTTTCAAATGAAAGTGTTTTTCGCCAGTTTCTGCATGGGGTACTTCAAGAGGAAAAAAACCATAGAGATAGAACTAACAACTACTTCATTTTGTCAAGTTTCAAGGAGCTAGCAAAAACCGTGTTTGATTTAGAGTTTCAAAGACATCTATCTGTATAGCAGAAAACAGAGTGAAACCTAAAATTTCAAAGTGTTACTGGAAACGAACGCTTGAACCTAGAAGAGTAAAAATTGGGCAGCCAAGTGGGATTAGTGAACTGATCATTACCACCAAGTATCATCAAGATTTGGTGAAAAAATGTTTGCTGAGATTTCAGCAAACTAGTAGTTTTTTGGAAGCTTGGCAACCCCTTTCAAACGAAAGTGTTTTTCGCCATTCTCTGCATGGGGTACTTCAAGAGGAAACAAACCATAGAAATAGAACTTAGAACTACTTCATTTGGTCAAGTTTCAAGGAGCTAGCACAAACCGTGTTTGATTTAGAGTTTCAAACACATCTATCTATATAGCAGAAAACAGAGTGAAACCTAAAAATTCAAACTGTTACTGGAAACGAACGCTTGAACCTAGAAGAGTGAAAGTTGGGCAGCTAAGTGGGATTAGTGAACTGATCATTACCACCAAGTATCATCAAGATTTGGTGAAAAAATGTTTGCTGAGATTTCAGCAAACTAGTAGTTTTTTGGAAGCTTGGAAACCCCTTTCAAACGAAAGTGTTTTTCGCCAGTCTCTGCATGGGGTACTTCAAGAGGAAAAAAACCATAGAGATAGAACTTAGAACTACTTCATTTTGTAAAGTTTCAAGGAGCTAGCACAAACCGTGTTTGATTTAGAGTTTCAAACACATCTATCTATATAACAGAAAACAGAGTGAAACCTAAAAATTCAAAGTGATACTGGAAACAAACGCTTGAACCTAGAAGAGTGAAAATTGGGCAGCCAAGTGGGCTTAGTGAACTGATCATTACCACCAAGTATCATCAAGATTTGGTGAAAAAATGTTTGCTGAGATTTCAGCAAACTAGTAGTTTTTTGGAAGCTTGGCAACCCTTTCAAATGAAAGTGTTTTTCGCCAGTCTCTGCATGGGGTACTTCAAGAGGAAACAATCCATAGAGATAGAACTTAGAACTACTTCATTTTGTCAAGTTTCACGGAGCTAGCACAAACCGTGTTTGATTTAGAGTTTCAAACACATCTATCTATATAACAGAAAACAGAGTGAAACCTAAAAATTCAAACTGTTACTGGAAACGAACGCTTGAACCTAGAAGAGTGAAGGTTGGGCAGCCAAGTGGGATTAGTGAACTGATCATTACCACCAAGTATCATCAAGATTTGGTGAAAAAATGTTTGCTGAGATTTCAGCAAACTAGTAGTTTTTTAAGCTTGGCAACCCCTTTCAAACGAAAGTGTTTTTCGCCAGTCTCTGCAAGGGGTACTTCAAGAGGAAACAAACCATAGAGATAGAACTTAGAACTACTTCATTTTGTCAAATTTCAAGGAGCTAGCACAAACCGTGTTTGATTTAGAGTTTCAAACACATCTATCTATATAACAGAAAACAGAGTGAAACCTAAAAATTCAAAGTGTTACTGGAAACGAACGCTGGAACCTAGAAGTGTGAAAATTGGGCAGCCAAGTGGGCTTAGTGAACTGATCATTACCACCAAGTATCATCAAGATTTGGTGAAAAAATGTTTGCTGAGATTTCAGCAAACGAGAAGTTTTTTGGAAGCTTGGCAACCCCTTCAAACGAAAGTGTTCTTCGGCTGTCTCTGCATGGGGTACTTCAAGAGGAAACAAACCATAGAGATAGAACTTAGAACTACTTCATTTTGGCAAGTTTCACGGAGATAGCACAAACCGTGTTTGATTTAGAGTTTCAAACACATCTATCTATATAGCAGAAAACAGAGTGAAACCTAAAATTTCAAAGTGTTACTGGAAACGAACGCTTGAACCTAGAAGAGTGAAAATTGGGCAGCCAAGCGGGCTTAGTGAACTGATCATTACCACCAAGTATCATCAAGTTTTGGTGAAAAAATGTTTGCTGAGATTTCAGCAAACTAGTAGTTTTTTGGAAGCTTGGCAACCCCTTTAAAACGAAAGTATTTTTCGCCAGTCTCTGCATGGGGTACTTCAAGAGGAAACAAACCATAGAGATAGAACTTAGAACTACTTCATTTGGTCAAGTTTCAAGGAGCTAGCACAAACCGTGTTTGATTTAGAATTCCAAACACAGCTATCTATGTAGGAGAAAACAGAGTGAAACCTAAAAATTCAAACTGTTACTGGAAACGAAAGCTTCAACCTACAATAATAAAATTGGGCAGCCAAGTGGGATTAGTGAACTGATCATTACCACCAAGTATCATCAAGATTTGGTGAAAAAATGTTTGCTGAGATTTCAGCAAACTAGTAGTTTTTTGGAAGCTTGGCAACCCCTTTCAAACGGAAGTGTTTTTCGCCAGTCTCTGCATGGGGTACTTCAAGAGGAAACAAACCATAGAGATAGAACTTAGAACTACTTCATTTGGTCAAGTTTCAAGGAGCTAGCACAAACCGTGTTTGATTTAGAGTTTCAAACACATCTATCTATATAGCAGAAAACAGAGTGAAACCTAAAAATTCAAAGTGTTACTGGAAACGAACGCTTGAACCTAGAAGAGTGAAAATTGGGCAGCCAAGTGGGCTTAGTGAACTGATCATTACCACCAAGTATCATCAAGATTTGGTGAAAAAATGTTTGCTGAGATTTCAGCAAACAAGTAGGTTTTTGGAAGCTTGGCAACCCCTTTCAAACGAAAGTGTTCTTCGCCAGTCTCTGCATGGGGTATTTCAAGAGGAAACAAACCATAGAGATAGAACTTAGAACTACTTCATTTTGTCAAGTTTCACGGAGCCAGCACAAACCGTGTTTGATTTAGAGTTTCAAACACATCTATCTATACAGCAGAAAACAGAGTGAAACCTAAAAATTCAAACTGTTACTGGAAACGAACGCTTGAACCTAGAAGAGTGAAAGTTGGGCAGCCAAGTGGGATTAGTGAACTGATCATTACCACCAAGTATCATCAAGATTTGGTGAAAAAATGTTTGCTGAGATTTCAGCAAACTAGTAGTTTTTTGGAAGCTTGGCAACCCCTTTCAAACGAAAGTGTTTTTCGCAAGTCTCTGCATGGGGTACTTCAAGAGGAAAAAAACCATAGAGATAGAACTAATAACTACTTCATTTTGTCAAGTTTCAAGGAGCTAGCACAAACCGTGTTTGATTTAGAATTCCAAACACAGCTATCTATGTAGGAGAAAACAGAGTGAAACCTAAAAATTCAAACTGTTACTGGAAACGAAAGCTTCAACCTAGAAGAATAAAAGTTGGGCAGCCAAGTGGGATTAGTGAACTGATCATTACCACCAAGTATCATCAAGATTTGGTGAAAAAATGTTTGCTGAGATTTCAGCAATCTAGTAGTTTTTTGGAAGCTTGGCAACCCCTTGCAAACGGAAGTGTTTTTCGCCAGTCTCTGCATGGGGTACTTCAAGAGGAAACAAACCATAGAGATAGAACTTAGAACTACTTCATTTGGTCAAGTTTCAAGGAGCTAGCACAAACCGTGTTTGATTTAGAGTTTCAAACACATCTATCTATATAGCAGAAAACAGAGTGAAACCTAAAATTTCAAAGTGTTACTGGAAACGAACGCTTGAACCTGGAAGAGTGAAAATTCGGCAGCCAAGTGGGCTTAGTGAACTGATCATTACCACCAAGTATCATCAAGATTTGGTGAAAAAATGTTTGCTGAGATTTCAGCAAACTAGTAGTTTTTTGGAAGCTTGGCAACCCCTTTCAAACGAAAGTGTTTTTCGCCAGTCTCTGCATGGGGTACTTAAAGAGGAAACAAACCATAGAGATAGAACTTAGAACTACTTCATTTGGTCAAGTTTCAAGGAGCTAGCACAAACCGTGTTTGATTTAGAATTCCAAACACAGCTATCTATGTAGGAGAAAACAGAGTGAAACCTAAAAATTCAAACTGTTACTGGAAACGAAAGCTTCAACCTAGAAGAATAAAAGTTGGGCAGCCAAGTGTGATTAGTGAACTGATCATTACCACCAAGTATCATCAAGATTTGGTGAAAAAATGTTTGCTGAGATTTCAGCAATCTAGTAGTTTTTTGGAAGCTTGGCAACCCCTTGCAAACGGAAGTGTTTTTCGCCAGTCTCTGCATGGGGTACTTCAAGAGGAAACAAACCATAGAGATAGAACTTAGAACTACTTCATTTTCTCAAGTTTCAAGGAGCTAGCACAAACCGTGTTTGATTTAGAGTTTCAAACACATCTATCTATATAGCAGAAAACAGAGTGAAACCTAAAATTTCAAAGTGTTACTGGAAACGAACGCTTGAACCTAGAAGAGTGAAAATTGGGCAGCCAAGTGGGATTAGTGAACTGATCATTACCACCAAGTATCATCAAGATTTGGTGAAAAAATGTTTGCTGAGATTTCAGCAAACTAGTAGTTTTTTGGAAGCTTGGCAACCCCTTTCAAACGAAAGTGTTTTTCGCCAGTCTCTGCATGGGGTACTTCAAGAGGAAAAAAACCATAGAGATAGAACTTAGAACTACTTCATTTTGTCAAGTTTCAAGGAGCTAGCACAAACCGTGTTTGATTTAGAGTTTCAAACACATCTATCTATATAACAGAAAACAGAGTGAAACCTAAAAATTCAAAGTGTTACTGGAAACGAACGCTTGAACCTAGAAGAGTGAAAATTGGGCAGCCAAGTGGGCTTAGTGAACTGATCATTACCACCAAGTATCATCAAGATTTGGTGAAAAAATGTTTGCTGAGATTTCAGCAAACGAGAAGTTTTTTGGAAGCTTGGCAACCCCTTTCAAACCAAAGTGTTCTTCGCCAGTCTCTGCATGGGGTACTTCAAGAGGAAACAAACCATAGAGATAGAACTTAGAACTACTTCATTTTGTCAAGTTTCACGGAGCTAGCACAAACCGTGTTTGATTTAGAGTTTCGAGACATCTATCTATATAGCAGAAAACAGAGTGAAACATAGAAATTCAAACTGTTACTGGAAACGAACGCTTGAACCTAGAAGAGTGAAAATTGGGCAGCCAAGTGGGCTTAGTGAACTGATCATTACCACCAAGTATCATCAAGTTTTGGTGAAAAAATGTTTGCTGAGATTTCAGCAAACTAGTAGTTTTTTGGAAGCTTGGCAACCCCTTTAAAACGAGAGTGTTTTTCGCCAGTCTCTGCATGGGGTACTTCAAGAGGAAACAAACCATAGAGATAGAACATAGGACTACTTCATTTGGTCAAGTTTCAAGGAGCTAGCACAAACCGTGTTTGATTTAGAGTTTCAAACACATCTATCTATATAGCAGAAAACAGAGTGAAACCTAAAAATTCAAAGTGTTACTGGAAACGAACGCTTGAACCTAGAAGAGTGAAAATTGGGCAGCCAAGTGGGATTAGTGAACTGATCATTACCACCAAGTATCATCAAGATTTGGTGAAAAAATATTTGCTGAGATTTCAGCAAACTAGTAGTTTTTTGGAAGCTTGGCAACCCCTTTCAAACGAAAGTGTTTTTCGCCAGTCTCAGCATGGGGTACTTCAAGAGGAAAAAAACCATAGAGATAGAACTTAGAACTACTTCATTTTGTCAAGTTTCAAGGAGCTAGCACAAACCGTGTTTGATTTAGAGTTTCAAACACATCTATCTATATAGCAGAAAACAGAGTGAAACCTAAAAATTCAAAGTGTTACTGGAAACGAACGCTTGAACCTAGAAGAGTGAAAATTGGGCAGCCAAGTGGGATTAGTGAACTGATCATTACCACCAAGTATCATCAAGATTTGGTGAAAAAATATTTGCTGAGATTTCAGCAAACTAGTAATTTTTTGGAAGCTTGGCAACCCCTTTCAAACGAAAGTGTTTTTCGCCAGTCTCTGCATGGGGTACTTCAAGAGGAAAAAAACCATAGAGATAGAACTTAGAACTACTTCATTTTGTCAAGTTTCATGGAGCTAGCACAAACCGTGTTTGATTTAGAGTTTCAAACACATCTATCTATATAACAGAAAACAGAGTGAAACCTAAAAATTCAAAGTGTTACTGGAAACGAACGCTTGAACCTAGAAGAGTGAAAATTGGGCAGCCTAGTGGGCTTAGTGAACTGATCATTACCACCAAGTATCATCAAGATTTGGTGAAAAAATGTTTGCTGAGATTTCAGCAAACGAGAAGTTTTTTGGAAGCTTGGCAACCCCTTTCAAACGAAAGTGTTCTTCGCCAGTCTCTGCATGGGGTACTTCAAGAGGAAACAAACCATAGAGATAGAACTTAGAACTACTTCATTTTGTCAAGTTTCAAGGAGCTAGCACAAACCGTGTTTGATTTAGAGTTTCAAACACATCTATCTATATAGCAGAAAACAGAGTGAAACCTAAAAATTCAAAGTGTTACTGGAAACGAACGCTTGAACCTAGAAGAGTGAAAATTGGGCAGCCAAGTGGGATTAGTGAACTGATCATTACCACCAAGTATCATCAAGATTTGGTGAAAAAATATTTGCTGAGATTTCAGCAAACTAGTAGTTTTTTGGAAGCTTGGCAACCCCTTTCAAACGAAAGTGTTTTTCGCCAGTCTCAGCATGGGGTACTTCAAGAGGAAAAAAACCATAGAGATAGAACTTAGAACTACTTCATTTTGTCAAGTTTCAAGGAGCTAGCACAAACCGTGTTTGATTTAGAGTTTCAAACACATCTATCTATATAGCAGAAAACAGAGTGAAACCTAAAAATTCAAAGTGTTACTGGAAACGAACGCTTGAACCTAGAAGAGTGAAAATTGGGCAGCCAAGTGGGATTAGTGAACTGATCATTACCACCAAGTATCATCAAGATTTGGTGAAAAAATATTTGCTGAGATTTCAGCAAACTAGTAATTTTTTGGAAGCTTGGCAACCCCTTTCAAACGAAAGTGTTTTTCGCCAGTCTCTGCATGGGGTACTTCAAGAGGAAAAAAACCATAGAGATAGAACTTAGAACTACTTCATTTTGTCAAGTTTCATGGAGCTAGCACAAACCGTGTTTGATTTAGAGTTTCAAACACATCTATCTATATAACAGAAAACAGAGTGAAACCTAAAAATTCAAAGTGTTACTGGAAACGAACGCTTGAACCTAGAAGAGTGAAAATTGGGCAGCCTAGTGGGCTTAGTGAACTGATCATTACCACCAAGTATCATCAAGATGTGGTGAAAAAATGTTTGCTGAGATTTCAGCAAACGAGAAGTTTTTTGGAAGCTTGGCAACCCCTTTCAAACGAAAGTGTTCTTCGCCAGTCTCTGCATGGGGTACTTCAAGAGGAAACAAACCATAGAGATAGAACTTAGAACTACTTCATTTGGTCAAGTTTCATGGAGCTAGCAAAAACCGTGTTTGATTTAGAATTCCAAACACAGCTATCTATGTAGGAGAAAACAGAGTGAAACCTAAAAATTCAAACTGTTACTGGAAACGAAAGCTTCAACCTAGAAGAATAAAAGTTGGGCAGCCAAGTGGGATTAGTGAACTGATCATTACCACCAAGTATCATCAAGATTTGGTGAAAAAATGTTTGCTGAGATTTCAGCAATTTAGTAGTTTTTTGGAAGCTTGGCAACCCCTTGCAAACGGAAGTGTTTTTCGCCAGTCTCTGCATGGGGTACTTCAAGAGGAAACAAACCATAGAGATAGAACTTAGAACTACTTCATTTGCTCAAGTTTCAAGGAGCTAGCACAAACCGTGTTTGATTTAGAGTTTCAAACACATCTATCTATATAGCAGAAAACAGAGTGAAACCTAAAATTTCAAAGTGTTACTGGAAACGAACGCTTGAACCTAGAAGAGTGAAAATTGGGCAGCTAAGTGGGATTAGTGAACTGATCATTACCACCAAGTATCATCAAGATTTGGTGAAAAAATGTTTGCTGATATTTCAGCAAACTAGTAGTTTTTTGGAAGCTTGGCAACCCCTTTCAAACGAAAGTGTTTTTCGCCAGTCTCTGCATGGGGTACTTCAAGAGGAAAAAAACCATAGAGATAGAACTTAGAACTACTTCATTTTGTCAAGTTTCAAGGAGCTAGCACAAACCGTGTTTGATTTAGAGTTTCAAACACATCTATCTATATAACAGAAAACAGAGTGAAACCTAAAAATTCAAAGTGTTACTGGAAACGAACGCTTGAACCTAGAAGAGTGAAAATTGGACAGCCAAGTGGGCTTAGTGAACTGATCATTACCACCAAGTATCATCAAGATTTGGTGAAAAAATGTTTGCTGAGATTTCAGCAAACTAGTAGTTTTTTGGAAGCTTGGCAACCCTTTCAAATGAAAGTGTTTTTCGCCAGTCTCTGCATGGGGTACTTCAAGAGGAAACAATCCATAGAGATAGAACTTAGAACTACTTCATTTTGTCAAGTTTCACGGAGCTAGCACAAACCGTGTTTGATTTAGAGTTTCAAACACATCTATCTATATAACAGAAAACAGAGTGAAACCTAAAAATTCAAACTGTTACTGGAAACGAACGCTTGAACCTAGAAGAGTGAAGGTTGGGCAGCCAAGTGGGATTAGTGAACTGATCATTACCACCAAGTATCATCAAGATTTGGTGAAAAAATGTTTGCTGAGATTTCAGCAAACTAGTAGTTTTTTAAGCTTGGCAACCCCTTTCAAACGAAAGTGTTTTTCGCCAGTCTCTGCAAGGGGTACTTCAAGAGGAAACAAACCATAGAGATAGAACTTAGAACTACTTCATTTTGTCAAGTTTCAAGGAGCTAGCACAAACCGTATTTGATTTAGAGTTTCAAACACATCTATCTATATAACAGAAAACAGAGTGAAACCTAGAAATTTAAAGTGTTACTGGAAACGAACGCTTGAACCTAGAAGTGTGAAAATTGGGCAGCCAAGTGGGCTTAGTGAACTGATCATTACCACCAAGTATCATCAAGATTAGGTGAAAAAATGTTTGCTGAGATTTCAGCAAACGAGAAGTTTTTTGGAAGCTTGGCAACCCCTTTCAAACGAAAGTGTTCTTCGCCAGTCTCTGCATGGGGTACTTCAAGAGGAAACAAACCATAGAGATAGAACTTAGAACTACTTCATTTGGTCAAGTTTCAAGGAGCTAGCACAAACCGTGTTTGATTTAGAATTCCAAATACAGCTATCTATGTAGGAGAAAACAGAGTGAAACCTAAAAATTCAAACTGTTACTGGAAACGAAAGCTTCAACCTAGAAGAATAAAATTTGGGCAGCCAAGTGGGATTAGTGAACTGATCATTACCACCAAGTATCATCAAGATTTTGTGAAAAAATGTTTGCTGAGATTTCAGCAATCTAGTAGTTTTTTGGAAGCTTGGCAACCCCTTTCAAACGGAAGTGTTTTTCGCCAGTCTCTGCATGGGGTACTTCAAGAGGAAACAAACCATAGAGATAGAACTTAGAACTACTTCATTTGGTCAAGTTTCAAGGAGCTAGCACAAACCGTGTTTGATTTAGAGTTTCAAACACATCTATCTATATAGCAGAAAACAGAGTGAAACCTAAAATTTCAAAGTGTTACTGGAAACGAACGCTTGAACCTAGAAGAGTGAAAATTCGGCAGCCAAGTGGGCTTAGTGAACTGATCATTACCACCAAGTATCATCAAGATTTGGTGAAAAAATGTTTGCTGAGATTTCAGCAAACTAGTAGTTTTTTGGAAGTTTGGCAACCCCTTTCAAACGAAAGTGTTTTTCGCCAGTCTCTGCATGGGGTACTTCAAGAGGAAACAAACCATAGAGATAGAACTTAGAACTACTTCATTTGGTCAAGTTTCAAGGAGCTAGCACAAACCGTGTTTGATTTAGAATTCCAAACACAGCTATCTATGTAGGAGAAAACAGAGTGAAACCTAAAAATTCAAACTGTTACTGGAAACGAATGCTTCAACCTAGAAGAATAAATATTGGGCAGCCAAGTGGGATTAGTGAACTGATCATTACCACCAAGTATCATCAAGATTTGGTGAAAAAATGTTTGCTGAGATTTCAGCAAACTAGTAGATTTTGGAAGCTTGGCAACCCCTTGCAAACGGAAGTGTTTTTCGCCAGTCTCTGCATGGGGTACTTCAAGAGGAAACAAACCATAGAGATAGAACTTAGAACTACTTCATTTTCTCAAGTTTCAAGGAGCTAGCACAAACCGTGTTTGATTTAGAGTTTCAAACACATCTATCTATATAGCAGAAAACAGAGTGAAACCTAAAATTTCAAAGTGTTACTGGAAACAAACGCTTGAACCTAGAAGAGTGAAAATTGGGCAGCCAAGTGGGATTAGTGAACTGATCATTACCACCAAGTATCATCAAGATTTGGTGAAAAAATGTTTGCTGAGATTTCAGCAAACTAGTAGTTTTTTGGAAGCTTGGCAACCCCTTTCAAACGAAAGTGTTTTTCGCCAGTCTCTGCATGGGGTACTTCAAGAGGAAAAAAACCATAGAGATAGAACTTAGAACTACTTCATTTTGTCAAGTTTCAAGGAGCTAGCACAAACCGTGTTTGATTTAGAGTTTCAAACACATCTATCTATATAACAGAAAACAGAGTGAAACCTAAAAATTCAAAGTGTTACTGGAAACGAACGCTTGAACCTAGAAGAGTGAAAATTGGGCAGCCAAGTGGGCTTAGTGAACTGATCATTACCACCAAGTATCATCAAGATTTGGTGAAAAAATGTTTGCTGAGATTTCAGCAAACGAGAAGTTTTTTGGAAGCTTGGCAACCCCTTTCAAACCAAAGTGTTCTTCGCCAGTCTCTGCATGGGGTACTTCAAGAGGAAACAAACCATAGAGATAGAACTTAGAACTACTTCATTTTGTCAAGTTTCACGGAGCTAGCACAAACCGTGTTTGATTTAGAGTTTCGAGACATCTATCTATATAGCAGAAAACAGAGTGAAACATAAAAATTCAAACTGTTACTGGAAACGAACGCTTGAACCTAGAAGAGTGAAAATTGGGCAGCCAAGTGGGCTTAGTGAACTGATCATTACCACCAAGTATCATCAAGTTTTGGTGAAAAAATGTTTGCTGAGATTTCAGCAAACTAGTAGTTTTTTGGAAGCTTGGCAACCCCTTTAAAACGAGAGTGTTTTTCGCCAGTCTCTGCATGGGGTACTTCAAGAGGAAACAAACCATAGAGATAGAACATAGGACTACTTCATTTGGTCAAGTTTCAAGGAGCTAGCACAAACCGTGTTTGATTTAGAGTTTCAAACACATCTATCTATATAGCAGAAAACAGAGTGAAACCTAAAATTCAAAGTGTTACTGGAAACGAACGCTTGAACCTAGAAGAGTGAAAATTGGGCAGCCAAGTGGGATTAGTGAACTGATCATTACCACCAAGTATCATCAAGATTTGGTGAAAAAATATTTGCTGAGATTTCAGCAAACTAGTAGTTTTTTGGAAGCTTGGCAACCCCTTTCAAACGAAAGTGTTTTTCGCCAGTCTCAGCATGGGGTACTTCAAGAGGAAAAAAACCATAGAGATAGAACTTAGAACTACTTCATTTTGTCAAGTTTCAAGGAGCTAGCACAAACCGTGTTTGATTTAGAGTTTCAAACACATCTATCTATATAGCAGAAAACAGAGTGAAACCTAAAAATTCAAAGTGTTACTGGAAACGAACGCTTGAACCTAGAAGAGTGAAAATTGGGCAGCCAAGTGGGATTAGTGAACTGATCATTACCACCAAGTATCATCAAGATTTGGTGAAAAAATATTTGCTGAGATTTCAGCAAACTAGTAATTTTTTGGAAGCTTGGCAACCCCTTTCAAACGAAAGTGTTTTTCGCCAGTCTCTGCATGGGGTACTTCAAGAGGAAAAAAACCATAGAGATAGAACTTAGAACTACTTCATTTTGTCAAGTTTCATGGAGCTAGCACAAACCGTGTTTGATTTAGAGTTTCAAACACATCTATCTATATAACAGAAAACAGAGTGAAACCTAAAAATTCAAAGTGTTACTGGAAACGAACGCTTGAACCTAGAAGAGTGAAAATTGGGCAGCCTAGTGGGCTTAGTGAACTGATCATTACCACCAAGTATCATCAAGATTTGGTGAAAAAATGTTTGCTGAGATTTCAGCAAACGAGAAGTTTTTTGGAAGCTTGGCAACCCCTTTCAAACGAAAGTGTTCTTCGCCAGTCTCTGCATGGGGTACTTCAAGAGGAAACAAACCATAGAGATAGAACTTAGAACTACTTCATTTTGTCAAGTTTCAAGGAGCTAGCACAAACCGTGTTTGATTTAGAGTTTCAAACACATCTATCTATATAGCAGAAAACAGAGTGAAACCTAAAAATTCAAAGTGTTACTGGAAACGAACGCTTGAACCTAGAAGAGTGAAAATTGGGCAGCCAAGTGGGATTAGTGAACTGATCATTACCACCAAGTATCATCAAGATTTGGTGAAAAAATATTTGCTGAGATTTCAGCAAACTAGTAGTTTTTTGGAAGCTTGGCAACCCCTTTCAAACGAAAGTGTTTTTCGCCAGTCTCAGCATGGGGTACTTCAAGAGGAAAAAAACCATAGAGATAGAACTTAGAACTACTTCATTTTGTCAAGTTTCAAGGAGCTAGCACAAACCGTGTTTGATTTAGAGTTTCAAACACATCTATCTATATAGCAGAAAACAGAGTGAAACCTAAAAATTCAAAGTGTTACTGGAAACGAACGCTTGAACCTAGAAGAGTGAAAATTGGGCAGCCAAGTGGGATTAGTGAACTGATCATTACCACCAAGTATCATCAAGATTTGGTGAAAAAATATTTGCTGAGATTTCAGCAAACTAGTAATTTTTTGGAAGCTTGGCAACCCCTTTCAAACGAAAGTGTTTTTCGCCAGTCTCTGCATGGGGTACTTCAAGAGGAAAAAAACCATAGAGATAGAACTTAGAACTACTTCATTTTGTCAAGTTTCATGGAGCTAGCACAAACCGTGTTTGATTTAGAGTTTCAAACACATCTATCTATATAACAGAAAACAGAGTGAAACCTAAAAATTCAAAGTGTTACTGGAAACGAACGCTTGAACCTAGAAGAGTGAAAATTGGGCAGCCTAGTGGGCTTAGTGAACTGATCATTACCACCAAGTATCATCAAGATTTGGTGAAAAAATGTTTGCTGAGATTTCAGCAAACGAGAAGTTTTTTGGAAGCTTGGCAACCCCTTTCAAACGAAAGTGTTCTTCGCCAGTCTCTGCATGGGGTACTTCAAGAGGAAACAAACCATAGAGATAGAACTTAGAACTACTTCATTTGGTCAAGTTTCATGGAGCTAGCAAAAACCGTGTTTGATTTAGAATTCCAAACACAGCTATCTATGTAGGAGAAAACAGAGTGAAACCTAAAAATTCAAACTGTTACTGGAAACGAAAGCTTCAACCTAGAAGAATAAAAGTTGGGCAGCCAAGTGGGATTAGTGAACTGATCATTACCACCAAGTATCATCAAGATTTGGTGAAAAATGTTTGCTGAGATTTCAGCAATTTAGTAGTTTTTTGGAAGCTTGGCAACCCCTTGCAAACGGAAGTGTTTTTCGCCAGTCTCTGCATGGGGTACTTCAAGAGGAAACAATCCATAGAGATAGAACTTAGAACTACTTCATTTGCTCAAGTTTCAAGGAGCTAGCACAAACCGTGTTTGATTTAGAGTTTCAAAACACATCTATCTATATAGCAGAAAACAGAGTGAAACCTAAAATTTCAAAGTGTTACTGGAAACGAACGCTTGAACTAGAAGAGTGAAAATTGGGCAGCTAAGTGGGATTAGTGAACTGATCATTACCACCAAGTATCATCAAGATTTGGTGAAAAAATGTTTGCTGATATTTCAGCAAACTAGTAGTTTTTTGGAAGCTTGGCAACCCCTTTCAAACGAAAGTGTTTTTCGCCAGTCTCTGCATGGGGTACTTCAAGAGGAAAAAAACCATAGAGATAGAACTTAGAACTACTTCATTTTGTCAAGTTTCAAGGAGCTAGCACAAACCGTGTTTTGATTTAGAGTTTCAAACACATCTATCTATATAACAGAAAACAGAGTGAAACCTAAAAATTCAAAGTGTTACTGGAAACGAACGCTTGAACCTAGAAGAGTGAAAATTGGACAGCCAAGTGGGCTTAGTGAACTGATCATTACCACCAAGTATCATCAAGATTTGGTGAAAAAATGTTTGCTGAGATTTCAGCAAACTAGTAGTTTTTTGGAAGCTTGGCAACCCTTTCAAATGAAAGTGTTTTTCGCCAGTCTCTGCATGGGGTACTTCAAGAGGAAACAATCCATAGAGATAGAACTTAGAACTACTTCATTTTGTCAAGTTTCACGGAGCTAGCACAAACCGTGTTTGATTTAGAGTTTCAAACACATCTATCTATATAACAGAAAACAGAGTGAAACCTAAAAATTCAAACTGTTACTGGAAACGAACGCTTGAACCTAGAAGAGTGAAGGTTTGGGCAGCCAAGTGGGATTAGTGAACTGATCATTACCACCAAGTATCATCAAGATTTGGTGAAAAAATGTTTGCTGAGATTTCAGCAAACTAGTAGTTTTTTAAGCTTGGCAACCCCTTTCAAACGAAAGTGTTTTTCGCCAGTCTCTGCAAGGGGTACTTCAAGAGGAAACAAACCATAGAGATAGAACTTAGAACTACTTCATTTTGTCAAGTTTCAAGGAGCTAGCACAAACCGTATTTGATTTAGAGTTTCAAACACATCTATCTATATAACAGAAAACAGAGTGAAACCTAGAAATTTAAAGTGTTACTGGAAACGAACGCTTGAACCTAGAAGTGTGAAAATTGGGCAGCCAAGTGGGCTTAGTGAACTGATCATTACCACCAAGTATCATCAAGATTAGGTGAAAAAATGTTTGCTGAGATTTCAGCAAACGAGAAGTTTTTTGGAAGCTTGGCAACCCCTTTCAAACGAAAGTGTTCTTCGCCAGTCTCTGCATGGGGTACTTCAAGAGGAAACAAACCATAGAGATAGAACTTAGAACTACTTCATTTGGTCAAGTTTCAAGGAGCTAGCACAAACCGTGTTTGATTTAGAATTCCAAATACAGCTATCTATGTAGGAGAAAACAGAGTGAAACCTAAAAATTCAAACTGTTACTGGAAACGAAAGCTTCAACCTAGAAGAATAAAATTTGGGCAGCCAAGTGGGATTAGTGAACTGATCATTACCACCAAGTATCATCAAGATTTTGTGAAAAAATGTTTGCTGAGATTTCAGCAATCTAGTAGTTTTTTGGAAGCTTGGCAACCCCTTTCAAACGGAAGTGTTTTTCGCCAGTCTCTGCATGGGGTACTTCAAGAGGAAACAAACCATAGAGATAGAACTTAGAACTACTTCATTTGGTCAAGTTTCAAGGAGCTAGCACAAACCGTGTTTGATTTAGAGTTTCAAACACATCTATCTATATAGCAGAAAACAGAGTGAAACCTAAAATTTCAAAGTGTTACTGGAAACGAACGCTTGAACCTAGAAGAGTGAAAATTCGGCAGCCAAGTGGGCTTAGTGAACTGATCATTACCACCAAGTATCATCAAGATTTGGTGAAAAAATGTTTGCTGAGATTTCAGCAAACTAGTAGTTTTTTGGAAGTTTGGCAACCCCTTTCAAACGAAAGTGTTTTTCGCCAGTCTCTGCATGGGGTACTTCAAGAGGAAACAAACCATAGAGATAGAACTTAGAACTACTTCATTTGGTCAAGTTTCAAGGAGCTAGCACAAACCGTGTTTGATTTAGAATTCCAAACACAGCTATCTATGTAGGAGAAAACAGAGTGAAACCTAAAAATTCAAACTGTTACTGGAAACGAATGCTTCAACCTAGAAGAATAAATATTGGGCAGCCAAGTGGGATTAGTGAACTGATCATTACCACCAAGTATCATCAAGATTTGGTGAAAAAATGTTTGCTGAGATTTCAGCAAACTAGTAGATTTTGGTAGCTTGGCAACCCCTTTCAAACGAAAGTGTTTTTCGCCAGTCTCTGCATGGGGTACTTCCAGAGGAAACAAACCATAGAGATAGAACTTACAACTACTTCATTTGGTCAAGTTTCAAGGAGCTAGCACAAACCGTGTTTGATTTAGAGTTTCAAACACATCTATCTATATAGCAGAAAACAGAGTGAAACCTAAAAATTCAAACAGTCACTGGAAACGAAAGCTTCAACATAGAAGAATAAAATTTGGGCAGCCAAGTGGGATTAGTGAACTGATCATTACCACCAAGTATCATCAAGATTTGGTGAAAAAATGTTTGTTGAGATTTCAGCAAACTAGTAGTTTTTTGGAAGCTTGGCAACCCCTTTCAAACGAAAGTGTTTTTCGCCAGTCTCTGCATGGGGTACTTCAAAAGGAAAAAAACCATAGAGATAGAACTAACAACTACTTCATTTTGCCAAGTTTCAAGGAGCTAGCAAAAACCGTGTTTGATTTAGAGATTCAAAGACATCTATCTGTATAGCAGAAAACAGAGTGAAACCTAAAATTTCAAAGTGTTACTGGAAACGAACGCTTGAACCTAGAAGAGTAAAAATTGGTCAGCCAAGTGGGATTAGTGAACTGATCATTACCACCAAGTATCATCAAGATTTTGTGAAAAAATGTTTGCTGAGATTTCAGCAAACTAGTAGTTTTTTGGAAGCTTGGCAACCCCTTTCAAACGGAAGTGTTTTTCGCCAGTCTCTGCATGGGGTACTTCAAGAGGAAACAAACCATAGAGATAGAACTTAGAACTACTTCATTTGGTGAAGTTTCAAGGAGCTAGCACAAACCGTGTTTGATTTAGAGTTTCAAACACATCTATCTATATAGCAGAAAACAGAGTGAAACCTAAAATTTCAAAGTGTTACTGGAAACGAACGCTTGAACCTAGAAGAGTGAAAATCCGGCAGCCAAGTGGGCTTAGTGAACTGATCATTACCACCAAGTATCATCAAGATTTGGTGAAAAAATGTTTGCTGAGATTTCAGCAAACTAGTAGTTTTTTGGAAGTTTGGCAACCCCTTTCAAACGAAAGTGTTTTTCGCCAGTCTCTGCATGGGGTACTTCAAGAGGAAACAAACCATAGAGATAGAACTTAGAACTACTTCATTTGGTCAAGTTTCAAGGAGCTAGCACAAACCGTGTTTGATTTAGAGTTTCAAACACATCTATCTATATAGCAGAAAACAGAGTGAAATCTAAAAATTCAAACTGTTACTTGAGACGAACGCTTGAACCTAGAAGAGTGAAAGTTGGGCAGCTAAGTGGGATTAGTGAACTGATCATTACCACCAAGTATCATCAAGATTTGGTGAAAAAATGTTTGCTGAGATTTCAGCAAACTAGTAGTTTTTTGGAAGCTTGGCAACCCCTTTCAAACGAAAGTTTTCTTCGCCAGTCTCTGCATGGGGTACTTCAAGAGGAAACAAACCATAGAGATAGAACTTAGAACTACTTCATTTGGTCAAGTTTCAAGGAGCTAGCACAAACCGTGTTTGATTTAGAATTCCAAACACAGCTATCTATGTAGGAGAAAACAGAGTGAAACCTAAAAATTCAAACTGTTACTGGAAACGAATGCTTCAACCTAGAAGAATAAAAATTGGGCAGCCAAGTGGGATTAGTGACCTGATCATTACCAGCAAGTATCATCAAGATTTGGTGAAAAAATGTTTGCTGAGATTTAAGCAAACTAGTAGTTTTTTGGAAGCTTGGCAACACCTTTCAAACGAAAGTGTTTTTCGCCAGTCTCTGCATGGGGTACTTCAAGAGGATACAAACCATAGAGATAGAACTTACAACTACTTCATTTTGTCAAGTTTCAAGAAGCTAGCACAAACCGTGTTTGATTTAGAGTTTCAATGACATCTATCTATATAGCAGAAAACAGAGTGAAACCTAAAATTTCAAAGTGTTACTGGAAACGAACGCTTGAACCTAGAAGAGTAAAAATTGGGCAGCCAAGTGGGCTTAGTGAACTGATCATTACCACCAAGTATCATCAAGTTTTGGTGAAAAAATGTTTGCTGAGATTTCAGCAAACTAGTAGTTTTTTGGAAGCTTGGCAACCCCTTTAAAACGAAAGTGTTTTTCGCCAGTCTCTGCATGGGGTACTTCAAGAGGAAACAAACCATAGAGATAGAACTTAGAACTACTTCATTTGGTCACGTTTCAAGGAGCTAGCACAAACCGTGTTTGATTTAGAGTTTCAAACACATCTATCTATATAGCAGAAAACAGAGTGAAACCTAAAAATTCAAAGTGTTACTGGAAACGAACGCTTGAACCTAGAAGAGTGAAAATTGGGCAGCCAAGTGGGCTTAGTGAACTGATCATTACCACCAAGTATCATCAAGATTTGGTGAAAAAATGTTTGCTGAGATTTCAGCAAACGAGAAGTTTTTTGGAAGCTTGGCAACCCCTTTCAAATGAAAGTGTTCTTCGCCTGTCTCTGCATGGGGTACTTCAAGAGGAAACAAACCATGGAATTAGAACTTAGAACTACTTCATTTGGTCAAGATTCAAGGAGCTAGCACAAACCGTGTTTGATTTAGAATTCCAAACACAGCTATCTATGTAGGAGAAAACAGAGTGAAACCTAAAAATTCAAACTGTTACTGGAAACGAAAGCTTCAACCTAGAAGAATAAAATTTGGGCAGCCAAG
This sequence comes from Callospermophilus lateralis, assembly GCF_048772815.1. NCBI lineage: Eukaryota > Metazoa > Chordata > Mammalia > Rodentia > Sciuridae > Callospermophilus > Callospermophilus lateralis. The sequence goes on from NW_027516167.1 coordinate 18,918, forward strand.
TGGGATTAGTGAACTGATCATTACCACCAAGTATCATCAAGATTTGGTGAAAAAATGTTTGCTGAGATTTCAGCAAACTAGTAGTTTTTTGGAAGCTTGGCAACCCCTTTCAAACGGAAGTGTTTTTCGCCAGTCTCTGCATGGGGTACTTCAAGAGGAAAAAAACCATAGAGATAGAACTTAGAACTACTTCATTTGGTCAAGTTTCAAGGAGCTAGCACAAACCGTGTTTGATTTAGAGTTTCAAACACATCTATCTATATAGCAGAAAACAGAGTGAAACCTAAAAATTCAAACAGTCACTGGAAACGAAAGCTTCAACCTAGAAGAATAAAATTTGGGCATCCAAGTGGGATTAGAGAACTGATCATTACCACCAAGTATCATCAAGATTTGGTGAAAAAATGTTTGCTGAGATTTCAGCAAACTAGTAGTTTTTTGGAAGCTTGGCAACCCCTTTCAAACGAAAGTGTTTTTCGCCAGTCTCTGCATGGGGTACTTCAAGAGGAAAAAAACCATAGGGATAGAACTAACAACTACTTCATTTTGTCAAGTTTCAAGGAGCTAGCAAAAACCGTGTTTGATTTAGAGTTTCAAAGACATCTATCTATATAGCAGAAAACAGAGTGAAACCTAAAATTTCAAAGTGTTACTGGAAACGAACGCTTGAACCTAGAAGAGTAAAAATTGGGCAGCCAAGTGGGCTTAGTGAACTGATCATTACCACCAAGTATCATCAAGTTTTGGTGAAAAAATGTTGTCTGAGATTTCAGCAAACTAGTAGTTTTTTGGAAGCTTGGCAACCCCTTTCAAACGAAAGGTTTTTTCGCCAGTCTCTGCATGGGGTACTTCAAGAGGAAACAAACCATAGAGATAGAACTTAGAACTACTTCATTTTGTCAAGTTTCAAGGAGCTAGCACAAACCGTGTTTGATTTAGAGTTTCAAACACATCTATCTATATAACAGAAAACAGAGTGAAACCTAAAAATTCAAAGTGTTACTGGAAACGAACGCTTGAACCTAGAATAGTGAAAATTGGGCAGCCAAGTGGGCTTAGTGAACTGATCATTACCACCAAGTATCATCAAGATTTGGTGAAAATATGTTTGCTGAGATTTCAGCAAACGAGAAGTTTTTTGGAAGCTTGGCAACCCCTTTCAAACGCAATAGTGGTTCTGTCGCCAGTCGTCTGCATGCTTCAAGAGGAAACAAACCATAGAGATAGAAATTAGAACTACTTCATTTTGTCAAGTTTCACGGAGCTAGCACAAACCGTGTTTGATTTAGAGTTTCGAGACATCTATCTATATAGCAGAAAACAGAGTGAAACATAAAAATTCAAACTGTTACTGGAAACGAACGCTTGAACCTAGAAGAGTGAAAGTTGGGCAGCCAAGTGGGCTTAGTGAACTGATCATTACCACCAAGTATCATCAAGATTTGGTGAAAAAATGTTTGCTGAGATTTCAGCAAACTAGTAGTTTTTTGGAAGCTTGGCAACCCCTTTCAAACGAAAGTGTTTTTCGCCAGTCTCTGCATGGGGTACTTCAAGAGGAAACAAACCATAGAGATAGAACTTAGAACTACTTCATTTGGTCAAGTTTCAAGGAGCCAGCACAAACCGTGTTTGATTTAGAATTCCAAACACAGCTATCTATATAGGAGAAAACAGAGTGAAACCTAAAAATTCAAACTGTTACTGGAAACGAATGCTTCAACCTAGAAGAATAAAAATTGGGCAGCCAAGTGGGATTAGTGAACTGATCATTACCACCAAGTATCATCAAGATTTGGTGAAAAAATGTTTGCTGAGATTTCAGCAAACTAGTAGTTTTTTGGAAGCTTGGCAACCCCTTTCAAACGAAAGTGTTTTTCGCCAGTCTCTGCATGGGGTACTTCAAGAGGAAACAAACCATAGAGATAGAACTTAGAACTACTTCATTTGCTCAAGTTTCAAGGAGCTAGCACAAACCGTGTTTGATTTAGAGTTTCAAACACATCTATCTATATAGCAGAAAACAGAGTGAAACCTAAAAATTCAAAGTGTTACTGGAAACGAACGCTTGAACTTAGAAGAGTGAAAATTGGGCAGCCAAGTGGGCTTAGTGAACTGATCATTACCACCAAGTATCATCAAGGTTTGGTGAAAAAATGTTTGCTGAGATTTCAGCAAACTAGTAGTTTTTTGGAAGCTTGGCAACCCCTTTCAAACGAAAGTGTTTTTCGCCAGTCTCTGCATGGGGTACTTCAAGAGGAAACAAACCATAGAGATAGAACTTAGAACTACTTCATTTGGTCAAGTTGCATGGAGCTAGCACAAACCGTGTTTGATTTTGAATTCCAAACACAGCTATCTATGTAGGAGAAAACAGAGTGAAACCTAAAAATTCAAACTGTTACTGGAAACGAATGCTTCAACCTAGAAGAATAAAAATTGGGCAGCCAAGTGGGATTAGTGAACTGACCATTACCACCAAGTATCATCAAGATTTGGTGAAAAAATGTTTGCTGAGATTTCAGCAAACTAGTAGTTTTTTGGAAGCTTGGCCACCCCTTTCAAACGAAAGTGTTCTTCGCCTGTCTCTGCATGGGGTACTTCAAGAGGAAACAAACCATAGAGATAGAACTTAGAACTACTTCATTTTGTCAAGTTTCACGGAGCTAGCACAAACCGTGTTTGATTTAGAGTTTCAAACACATCTATCTATATAACAGAAAACAGAGTGAAACCTAAAAATTCAAACTGTTACTGGAAACGAACGCTTGAAAATAGAAGAGTGAAAGTTGGGCAGCCAAGTGGGATTAGTGAACTGATCATTACCACCAAGTATCATCAAGATTTGGTGAAAAAATGTTTGCTGAGATTTCAGCAAACTAGTAGTTTTTTGGAAGCTTGGCAACCCCTTTCAAACGAAAGGGTTTTTCGCCAGTCTCTGCATGGGGTACTTCAAGAGGAAACAAACCATAGAGATAGAACTTAGAACTACTTCATTTTGTCAAGTTTCAAGGAGCTAGCACAAACCGTGTTTGATTTAGAGTTTCAAACACATCTATCTATATAACAGAAAACAGAGTGAAACCTAAAAATTCAAAGTGTTACTGGAAACGAACGCTTGAACCTAGAATAGTGAAAATTGGGCAGCCAAGTGGGCTTAGTGAACTGATCATTACCACCAAGTATCATCAAGATTTGGTGAAAATATGTTTGCTGAGATTTCAGCAAACGAGAAGTTTTTTGGAAGCTTGGCAACCCCTTTCAAACGAAAGTGTTCTTCGCCAGTCTCTGCATGGGGTACTTCAAGAGGAAACAAACCATAGAGATAGAAATAGGAACTACTTCATTTTGTCAAGTTTCACGGAGCTAGCACAAACCGTGTTTGATTTAGAGTTTCGAGACATCTATCTATATAGCAGAAAACAGAGTGAAACATAAAAATTCAAACTGTTACTGGAAACGAACGCTTGAACCTAGAAGAGTGAAAGTTGGGCAGCCAAGTGGGCTTAGTGAACTGATCATTACCACCAAGTATCATCAAGATTTGGTGAAAAAATGTTTGCTGAGATTTCAGCAAACTAGTAGTTTTTTGGAAGCTTGGCAACCCCTTTCAAACGAAAGTGTTTTTCGCCAGTCTCTGCATGGGGTACTTCAAGAGGAAACAAACCATAGAGATAGAACTTAGAACTACTTCATTTGGTCAAGTTTCAAGGAGCCAGCACAAACCGTGTTTGATTTAGAATTCCAAACACAGCTATCTATATAGGAGAAAACAGAGTGAAACCTAAAAATTCAAACTGTTACTGGAAACGAATGCTTCAACCTAGAAGAATAAAAATTGGGCAGCCAAGTGGGATTAGTGAACTGATCATTACCACCAAGTATCATCAAGATTTGGTGAAAAAATGTTTGCTGAGATTTCAGCAAACTAGTAGTTTTTTGGAAGCTTGGCAACCCCTTTCAAACGAAAGTGTTTTTCGCCAGTCTCTGCATGGGGTACTTCAAGAGGAAACAAACCATAGAGATAGAACATAGAACTACTTCATTTGGTCAAGTTGCATGGAGCTAGCACAAACCGTGTTTGATTTAGAATTCCAAACACAGCTATCTATGTAGGAGAAAACAGAGTGAAACCTAAAAATTCAAACTGTTACTGGAAACGAATGCTTCAACCTAGAAGAATAAAAATTGGGCAGCCAAGTGGGATTAGTGAACTGACCATTACCACCAAGTATCATCAAGTTTTGGTGAAAAAATGTTTGTTGAGATTTCAGCAAACTAGTAGTTTTTTGGAAGCTTGGCAACCCCTTTCAAACGAAAGTGTTTTTCGCCAGTTTCTGCATGGGGTACTTCAAGAGGAAAAAAACCATAGAGATAGAACTAACAACTACTTCATTTAGTCAAGTTTCAAGGAGCTAGCACAAACCGTGTTTGATTTAGAGTTTCAAACACATCTATCTATATAACAGAAAACAGAGTGAAACCTAAAAATTCAAACTGTTACTGGAAACGAACGCTTGAAAATAGAAGAGTGAAAGTTGGGCAGCCAAGTGGGATTAGTGAACTGATCATTACCACCAAGTATCATCAAGATTTGGTGAAAAAATGTTTGCTGAGATTTCAGCAAACTAGTAGTTTTTTGGAAGCTTGGCAACCCCTTTCAAACGAAAGTGTTTTTCGCCAGTCTCTGAATGGGGTACTTCAAGAGGAAACAAACCATAGAGATAGAACTTAGAACTACTTCATTTTGTCAAGTTTCAAGGAGCTAGCAAAAACCGTGTTTGATTTAGAGTTTCAAACACATCTATCTATATAACAGAAAACAGAGTGAAACCTAAAAATTCAAAGTGTTACTGGAAACGAACGCTTGAACCTAGAAGAGTGAAAATTGGGCAGCCAAGTGGGCTTAGTGAACTGATCATTACCACCAAGTATCATCAAGATTTGGTGAAAAAATGTTTGCTGAGATTTCAGCAAACGAGAAGTTTTTTGGAAGCTTGGCAACCCCTTTCAAACGAAAGTGTTCTTCGCCAGTCTCTGCATGGGGTACTTCAAGAGGAAACAAACCATAGAGATAGAAATTAGAACTACTTCATTTTGTCAAGTTTCACGGAGCCAGCACAAACCGTGTTTGATTTAGAGTTTCGAGACATCTATCTATATAGCAGAAAACAGAGTGAAACATAAAAATTCAAACTGTTACTGGAAACGAACGCTTGAACCTAGAAGAGTGAAAGTTGGGCAGCCAAGTGGGCTTAGTGAACTGATCATTACCACCAAGTATCATCAAGATTTGGTGAAAAAATGTTTGCTGAGATTTCAGCAAACGAGTAGTTTTTTGGAAGTTTGGCAACCCCTTTCAAATGAAAGTGTTTTTCGCCAGTCTCTGCATGGGGTACTTCAAGAGGAAACAAACCATAGAGATAGAACTTAGAACTACTTCATTTGGTCAAGTTTCAAGGAGCCAGCACAAACCGTGTTTGATTTAGAATTCCAAACACAGCTATCTATATAGGAGAAAACAGAGTGAAACCTAAAAATTCAAACTGTTACTGGAAACGAATGCTTCAACTTAGAAGAATAAAAATTGGGCAGCCAAGTGGGATTAGTGAACTGATCATTACCACCAAGTATCATCAAAATTTGGTGAAAAAATGTTTGCTGAGATTTCAGCAAACTAGTAGTTTTTTGGAAGTTTGGCAACCCCTTTCAAACGAAAGTGTTTTCGCCAGTCTCTGCATGGGGTACTTCAAGAGGAAACAAACCATAGAGATAGAACTTACAACTACTTCATTTTGTCAAGTTTCAAGGAGCTAGCACAAACCGTGTTTGATTTAGAATTTCAAAGACATCTATCTATATAGCAAAAAACTGAGTGAAACCTAAAATTTCAAAGTGTTACTGGAAACGAACGCTTGAACCTAGAAGAGTAAAAATTGGGCAGCCAAGTGGGCTTAGTGAACTGATCATTACCACCAAGTATCATCAAGTTTTGGTGAAAAAATGTTTGCTGAGATTTCAGCAAACTAGTAGTTTTTTGGAAGCTTGGCAACCCCTTTTCAAATGAAAGTGTTTTTCGCCAGTCTCTGCATGGGGTACTTCAAGAGGAAACAAACCATAGAGATAGAACTTAGAACTACTTCATTTGGTCAAGTTTCAAGGAGCTAGCACAAACCGTGTTTGATTTAGAATTCCAAACACAGCTATCTATGTAGGAGAAAACAGAGTGAAACCTAAAAATTCAAACTGTTACTGGAAACGAATGCTTCAACCTAGAAGAATAAAAATTGGGCAGCCAAGTGGGATTAGTGAACTGATCATTACCACCAAGTATCATCAAGTTTTGGTGAAAAAATGTTTGCTGAGATTTCAGCAAACTAGTAGTTTTTTGGAAGCTTGGCAAACCCTTTCAAACGAAAGTGTTTTTCGCCAGTCTCTGCATGGGGTACTTCAAGAGGAAACAAACCATAGAGATAGAACTTACAACTACTTCATTTTGTCAAGTTTCAAGGAGCTAGCACAAACCGTGTTTGATTTAGAGTTTCAAACACATCTATCTATATAGCAGAAACAGAGTGAAACCTAAAATTTCAAAGTGTTACTGGAAATGAACGCTTGAACCTAGAAGTGTAAAAATTGGGCAGCCAAGTGGGCTTAGTGAACTGATCATTACCACCAAGTATCATCAAGATTTGGTGAAAAAATGTTTGCTGAGATTTCAGCAAACTAGTAGTTTTTTGGAAGCTTGGCAACCCCTTTCAAATGAAAGTGTTTTTCGCCAGTCTCTGCATGGGTTACTTCAAGAGGAAACAAACCATAGAGATAGAACTTAGAACTACTTCATTTGGTCAAGTTTCAAGGAGCCAGCACACACCGTGTTTGATTTAGAATTCCAAACACAGCTATCTATATAGGAGAAAACAGAGTGAAACCTAAAAATTCAAACTGTTACTGGAAACGAATGCTTCAACTTAGAAGAATAAAAATTGGGCAGCCAAGTGGGATTAGTGAACTGATCATTACCACCAAGTATCATCAAAATTTGGTGAAAAAATGTTTGCTGAGATTTCAGCAAACTAGTAGTTTTTTGGAACCTTGGCAACCCCTTTCAAACGAAAGTGTTTTTCGCCAGTCTCTGCATGGGGTACTTCAAGAGGAAACAAACCATAGAGATAGAACTTACAACTACTTCATTTTGTCAAGTTTCAAGGAGCTAGCACAAACCGTGTTTGATTTAGAATTTCAAAGACATCTATCTATATAGCAAAAAACTGAGTGAAACCTAAAATTTCAAAGTGTTACTGGAAACGAACGCTTGAACCTAGAAGAGTAAAAATTGGGCAGCCAAGTGGGCTTAGTGAACTGATCATTACCACCAAGTATCATCAAGTTTTGGTGAAAAAATGTTTGCTGAGATTTCAGCAAACTAGTAGTTTTTTGGAAGCTTGGCAACCCCTTTCAAATAAAGTGCTTTTTGCCAGTCTCTGCATGGGGTACTTCAAGAGGAAACAAACCATAGAGATAGAACTTAGAACTACTTCATTTGGTCAAGTTTCAAGGAGCTAGCACAAACCGTGTTTGATTTAGAATTCCAAACACAGCTATCTATGTAGGAGAAAACAGAGTGAAACCTAAAAATTCAAACTGTTACTGGAAACGAATGCTTCAACCTAGAAGAATAAAAATTGGGCAGCCAAGTGGGATTAGTGAACTGATCATTACCACCAAGTATCATCAAGTTTTGGTGAAAAAATGTTTGCTGAGATTTCAGCAAACTAGTAGTTTTTTGGAAGCTTGGCAAACCCTTTCAAACGAAAGTGTTTTTCGCCAGTCTCTGCATGGGGTACTTCAAGAGGAAACAAACCATAGAGATAGAACTTACAACTACTTCATTTTGTCAAGTTTCAAGGAGCTAGCACAAACCGTGTTTGATTTAGAGTTTCAAAGATATCTATCTATATAGCAGAAAACAGAGTGAAACCTAAAATTTCAAAGTGTTACTGGAAACGAACGCTTGAACCTAGAAGAGTAAAAATTGGGCAGCCAAGTGGGCTTAGTGAACTGATCATTACCACCAAGTATCATCAAGTTTTGGTGAAACAATGTTTGCTGAGATTTCAGCAAACTAGTAGTTTTTTGGAAGCTTGGCAACCCCTTTAAAACGAAAGTGTTTTTCGCCAGTCTCTGCATGGGGTACTTCAAGAGGAAACAAACCATAGAGATAGAACTTAGAACTACTTCATTTGCTCAAGTTTCAAGGAGCTAGCACAAACCGTGTTTGATTTTGAGTTTCAAACACATCTATCTATATAGCAGAAAACAGAGTGAAACCTAAAAATTCAAAGTGTTACTGGAAACGAACGCTTGAACCTAGAAGAGTAAAAATTGGGCAGCCAAGTGGGCTTAGTGAACTGATCATTAGGACCAAGTATCATCAAGTTTTGGTGAAAAAATGTTTGCTGAGATTTCAGCAAACTAGTAGTTTTTTGGAAGCTTGGCAACCCCTTTCAAATGAAAGTGTTTTTCGCCAGTCTCTGCATGGGGTACTTCAAGAGGAAACAAACCACAGAGATAGAACTTAGAACTACTTCATTTGGTCAAGTTTCAAGGAGCTAGCACAAACCGTGTTTGATTTAGAATTCCAAACACAGCTATCTATGTAGGAGAAAACAGAGTGAAACCTAAAAATTCAAACTGTTACTGGAAACGAATGCTTCAACCTAGAAGAATAAAAATTGGGCAGCCAAGTGGGATTAGTGAACTGATCATTACCACCAAGTATCATCAAGTTTTGGTGAAAAAATGTTTGCTGAGATTTCAGCAAACTAGTAGTTTTTTGGAAGCTTGGCAAACCCTTTCAAACGAAAGTGTTTTTCGCCAGTCTCTGCATGGGGTACTTCAAGAGGAAACAAACCATAGAGATAGAACTTACAACTACTTCATTTTGTCAAGTTTCAAGGAGCTAGCACAAACCGTGTTTGATTTAGAGTTACAAAGACATCTATCTATATAGCAGAAAACAGAGTGAAACCTAAAATTTCAAAGTGTTACTGGAAACGAACGCTTGAACCTAGAAGAGTAAAAATTGGGCAGCCAAGTGGGCTTAGTGAACTGATCATTACCACCAAGTATCATCAAGTTTTGGTGAAAAAATGTTTGCTGAGATTTCAGCAAACTAGTAGTTTTTTGGAAGCTTGGCAACCCCTTTCAAACGAAAGTGTTTTTCGCCAGTCTCTGCATGGGGTACTTCAAGAGGAAACAAACCATAGAGATAGAACTTAGAACTACTTCATTTGCTCAAGTTTCAAGGAGCTAGCACAAACCGTGTTTGATTTTGAGTTTCAAACACATCTATCTATATAGCAGAAAACAGAGTGAAACCTAAAAATTCAAAGTGTTACTGGAAACGAACGCTTGAACCTAGAAGAGTAAAAATTGGGCAGCCAAGTGGGCTTAGTGAACTGATCATTACCACCAAGTATCATCAAGATTTGGTGAAAAAATGTTTGCTGAGATTTCAGCAAACTAGTAGTTTTTTGGAAGCTTGGCAACCCCTTTCAAATGAAAGTGTTTTTCGCCAGTCTCTGCATGGGTTACTTCAAGAGGAAACAAACCATAGAGATAGAACTTAGAACTACTTCATTTGGTCAAGTTTCAAGGAGCCAGCACACACCGTGTTTGATTTAGAATTCCAAACACAGCTATCTATATAGGAGAAAACAGAGTGAAACCTAAAAATTCAAACTGTTACTGGAAACGAATGCTTCAACTTAGAAGAATAAAAATTGGGCAGCCAAGTGGGAATAGTGAACTGATCATTACCACCAAGTATCATCAAAATTTGGTGAAAAAATGTTTGCTGAGATTTCAGCAAACTAGTAGTTTTTTGGAAGCTTGGCAACCCCTTTCAAACGAAAGTGTTTTTCGCCAGTCTCTGCATGGGGTACTTCAAGAGGAAACAAACCATAGAGATAGAACTTACAACTACTTCATTTGGTCAAGTTTCAAGGAGCTAGCACAAACCGTGTTTGATTTAGAATTCCAAACACAGCTATCTATGTAGGAGAAAACAGAGTGAAACCTAAAAATTCAAACTGTTACTGGAAACGAATGCTTCAACCTAGAAGAATAAAAATTGGGCAGCCAAGTGGGATTAGTGAACTGATCATTACCACCAAGTATCATCAAGTTTTGGTGAAAAAATGTTTGCTGAGATTTCAGCAAACTAGTAGTTTTTTGGAAGCTTGGCAAACCCTTTCAAACGAAAGTGTTTTTCGCCAGTCTCTGCATGGGGTACTTCAAGAGGAAACAAACCATAGAGATAGAACTTACAACTACTTCATTTTGTCAAGTTTCAAGGAGCTAGCACAAACCGTGTTTGATTTAGAGTTTCAAAGACATCTATCTATATAGCAGAAAACAGAGTGAAACCTAAAATTTCAAAGTGTTACTGGAAACGAACGCTTGAACCTAGAAGAGTAAAAATTGGGCAGCCAAGTGGGCTTAGTGAACTGATCATTACCACCAAGTATCATCAAGTTTTGGTGAAACAATGTTTGCTGAGATTTCAGCAAACTAGTAGTTTTTTGGAAGCTTGGCAACCCCTTTAAAACGAAAGTGTTTTTCGCCAGTCTCTGCATGGGGTACTTCAAGAGGAAACAAACCATAGAGATAGAACTTAGAACTACTTCATTTGCTCAAGTTTCAAGGAGCTAGCACAAACCGTGTTTGATTTTGAGTTTCAAACACATCTATCTATATAGCAGAAAACAGAGTGAAACCTAAAAATTCAAAGTGTTACTGGAAACGAACGCTTGAACCTAGAAGAGTAAAAATTGGGCAGCCAAGTGGGCTTAGTGAACTGATCATTACCACCAAGTATCATCAAGTTTTGGTGAAAAAATGTTTGCTGAGATTTCAGCAAACTAGTAGTTTTTTGGAAGCTTGGCAACCCCTTTCAAATGAAAGTGTTTTTCGCCAGTCTCTGCATGGGGTACTTCAAGAGGAAACAAACCATAGAGATAGAACTTAGAACTACTTCATTTGGTCAAGTTTCAAGGAGCTAGCACAAACCGTGTTTGATTTAGAATTCCAAACACAGCTATCTATGTAGGAGAAAACAGAGTGAAACCTAAAAATTCAAACTGTTACTGGAAACGAATGCTTCAACCTAGAAGAATAAAAATTGGGCAGCCAAGTGGGATTAGTGAACTGATCATTACCACCAAGTATCATCAAGTTTTGGTGAAAAAATGTTTGCTGAGACTTCAGCAAACTAGTAGTTTTTTGGAAGCTTGGCAAACCCTTTCAAACGAAAGTGTTTTTCGCCAGTCTCTGCATGGGGTACTTCAAGAGGAAACAAACCATAGAGATAGAACTTACAACTACTTCATTTTGTCAAGTTTCAAGGAGCTAGCACAAACCGTGTTTGATTTAGAGTTTCAAAGACATCTATCTATATAGCAGAAAACAGAGTGAAACCTAAAATTTCAAAGTGTTACTGGAAACGAACGCTTGAACCTAGAAGAGTAAAAATTGGGCAGCCAAGTGGGCTTAGTGAACTGATCATTACCACCAAGTATCATCAAGTTTTGGTGAAAAAATGTTTGCTGAGATTTCAGCAAACTAGTAGTTTTTTGGAAGCTTGGCAACCCCTTTCAAACGAAAGTGTTTTTCGCCAGTCTCTGCATGGGGTACTTCAAGAGGAAACAAACCATAGAGATAGAACTTAGAACTACTTCATTTGCTCAAGTTTCAAGGAGCTAGCACAAACCGTGTTTGATTTTGAGTTTCAAACACATCTATCTATATAGCAGAAAACAGAGTGAAACCTAAAAATTCAAAGTGTTACTGGAAACGAACGCTTGAACCTAGAAGAGTAAAAATTGGGCAGCCAAGTGGGCTTAGTGAACTGATCATTACCACCAAGTATCATCAAGTTTTGGTGAAAAAATGTTTGCTGAGATTTCAGCAAACTAGTAGTTTTTTGGAAGCTTGGCAACCCCTTTCAAATGAAAGTGTTTTTCGCCAGTCTCTGCATGGGGTACTTCAAGAGGAAACAAACCATAGAGATAGAACTTAGAACTATTTCATTTGGTCAAGTTTCAAGGAGCTAGCACAAACCGTGTTTGATTTAGAATTCCAAACACAGCTATCTATGTAGGAGAAAACAGAGTGAAACCTAAAAATTCAAACTGTTACTGGAAACGAATGCTTCAACCTAGAAGAATAAAAATTGGGCAGCCAAGTGGGATTAATGAACTGATCATTACCACCAAGTATCATCAATTTTGGTGAAAAAATGTTTGCTGAGATTTCAGCAAACTAGTAGTTTTTTGGAAGCTTGGCAAACCCTTTCAAACGAAAGTGTTTTTCGCCAGTCTCTGCATGGGGTACTTCAAGAGGAAACAAACCATAGAGATAGAACTTACAACTACTTCATTTTGTCAAGTTTCAAGGAGCTAGCACAAACCGTGTTTGATTTAGAGTTTCAAAGACATCTATCTATATAGCAGAAAACAGAGTGAAACCTAAAATTTCAAAGTGTTACTGGAAACGAACGCTTGAACCTAGAAGAGTAAAAATTGGGCAGCCAAGTGGGCTTAGTGAACTGATCATTACCACCAAGTATCATCAAGTTTTGGTGAAAAAATGTTTGCTGAGATTTCAGCAAACTAGTAGTTTTTTGGAAGCTTGGCAACCCCTTTAAAACGAAAGTGTTTTTCGCCAGTCTCTGCATGGGGTACTTCAAGAGGAAACAAACCATAGAGATAGAACTTAGAACTACTTCATTTGCTCAAGTTTCAAGGAGCTAGCACAAACCGTGTTTGATTTTGAGTTTCAAACACATCTATCTATATAGCAGAAAACAGAGTGAAACCTAAAAATTCAAAGTGTTACTGGAAACGAACGCTTGAACCTAGAAGAGTGAAAATTGGGCAGCCAAGTGGGCTTAGTGAACTGATCATTACCACCAAGTATCATCAAGATTTGGTGAAAAAATGTTTGCTGAGATTTCAGCAAACGAGAAGTTTTTTGGAAGCTTGGCAACCCCTTTCAAACGAAAGTGTTTTTCGCCAGTCTCTGCATGGGGTACTTCAAAAGGAAACAAACCATAGAGATAGAACTTAGAACTACTTCATTTGCTCAAGTTTCACGGAGCTAGCACAAACCGTGTTTGATTTAGAGTTTCGAGACATCTATCTATATAGCAGAAAACAGAGTGAAACCAAAAAATTCAAACTGTTACTGGAAACGAACGCTTGAACCTAGAAGAGTGAAAGTTGGGCAGCCAAGTGGGCTTAGTGAACTCATCATTACCACCAAGTATCATCAAGATTTGGTGAAAAAATGTTTGCTGTGATTTCAGCAAACTAGTAGTTTTTTGGAAGCTTGGCAACCCCTTTCAAATGAAAGTGTTTTTCGCCAGTCTCTTCATGGGGTACTTCAAGAGGAAACAAACCATAGAGATAGAACTTAGAACTACTTCATTTGGTCAAGTTTCAAGGAGCCAGCACAAACCGTGTTTGATTTAGAATTCCAAACACAGCTATCTATGTAGGAGAAAACAGAGTGAAACCTAAAAATTCAAACTGTTACTGGAAACGAATGCTTCAACCTAGAAGAATAAAAATTGGGCAGCCAAGTGGGATTAGTGAACTGATCATTACCACCAAGTATCATCAAGATTTGGTGAAAAAATGTTTGCTGAGATTTCAGCAAACTAGTAGTTTTTTGGAAGCTTGGCAACCCCTTTCAAACGAAAGTGTTTTTCGCCAGTCTCTGCATGGGGTACTTCAAGAGGAAACAAACCATAGAGATAGAACTTAGAACTACTTCATTTGCTCAAGTTTCAAGGAGCTAGCACAAACCGTGTTTGATTTTGAGTTTCAAACACATCTATCTCTATAGCAGAAAACAGAGTGAAACCTAACAATTCAAAGTGTTACTGGAAACGAACGCTTGAACCTAGAAGAGTGAAAGTTGGGCAGCCAAGTGGGATTAGTGAACTGATCATTACCACCAAGTATCATCAAGATTTGCTGAAAAAATGTTTGCTGAGATTTCAGCAAACGAGTAGTTTTTTGGAAGCTTGGCACACCCCTTTCAAACGAAAGTGTTCTTCGCCAGTCTCTGCATGGGGTACTTCAAGAGGAAACAAACCATAGAGATAGAACTTAGAACTACTTCATTTTGTCAAGTTTCACGGAGCTAGCACAAACCGTGTTTGATTTAGAGTTTCAAACACATCTATCTATATAGCAGAAAACAGAGTGAAACCTAAAATTTCAAAGTGTTACTGGAAACGAACGCTTGAACCTAGAAGAGTGTAAATTGGGCAGCCAAGCGGGCTTAGTGAACTGATCATTACCACCAAGTATCATCAAGATTTGTTGTAAAAATGTTTGCTGAGATTTCAGCAAACTAGTAGTTTTTTGGAAGCTTGGCAACCCCTTTCAAACGAAATTGTTCTTCGCCAGTCTCTGCATGGGGTACTTCAAGAGGAAACAAACCATAGAAATAGAACTTAGAACTACTTCATTTTGTAAGTTTCACGGAGCTAGCACAAACCGTGTTTGATTTAGAGTTTCAAACACATCTATCCATATAACAGAAAACAGAGTGAAACCTAAAAATTCAAACTGTTACTGGAAACGAACGCTTGAAACTAGAAGAGTGAAAGTTGGGCAGCCAAGTGGGATTAGTGAACTGATCATTACCACCAAGTATCATCAAGATTTGGTGAAAAAATGTTTGCTGAGATTTCAGGAAACTAGTAGTTTTCTGGAAGCTTGGCAACCCCTTTCAAACGAAAGTGTTTTTCGCCAGTCTCTGCATGGGGTACTTCAAGAGGAAACAAACCATAGAGATAGAACTTAGAACTACTTCATTTGGTCAAGTTTCAAGGAGCTAGCACAAACCGTGTTTGATTTAGAATTCCAAACACAGCTATCTATGTAGGAGAAAACAGAGTGAAACCTACAAATTCAAACTGTTACTGGAAACGAATGCTTCAACCTAGAAGAATAAAAATTGGGCAGCCAAGTGGGATTAGTGAACTGATCATTACCACCCAGTATCATCAAGATTTGGTGAAAAAATGTTTGCTGAGATTTCAGCAAACTAGTAGTTTTTTGGAAGCTTGGCAACCCCTTTCAAATGAAAGTGTTTTTCGCCAGTCTCTGCATGGGGTACTTCAAGAGGAAACAAACCATAGAGATAGAACTTACAACTACTTCATTTTGTCAAGTTTCAAGGAGCTAGCACAAACCGTGTTTGATTTAGAGTTTCAAAGACACCTATCTATATAGCAGAAAACAGAGTGAAACCTAAAATTTCAAAGTGTTACTGGAAACGAACGCTTGAACCTAGAAGAGTAAAAATTGGGCAGCCAAGTGGGCTTAGTGAACTGATCATTACCACCAAGTATCATCAAGTTTTGGTGAAAAAATGTTTGCTGAGATTTCAGCAAACTAGTAGTTTTTTGGAAGCTTGGCAACCCCTTTCAAACGAAAGTGTTTTTCGCCAGTCTCTGCATGGGGTACTTCAAGAGGAAACAAACCGTAGAGATAGAACTTAGAACTACTTCATTTGCTCAAGTTTCAAGGAGCTAGCACAAACCGTGTTTGATTTAGAGTTTCAAACACATCTATCTATATAGCAGAAAACAGAGTGAAACCTAAAAATTCAAAGTGTTACTGGAAACGAACGCTTGAACCTAGAAGAGTGAAAATTGGGCAGCCAAGTGGGCTTAGTGAACTGATCATTACTACCAAGTATCATCAAGATTTGGTGAAAAAATGTTTGCTGAGATTTCAGCAAACTAGTAGTTTTTTGGAAGCTTGGCAACCCCTTTCAAACGAAAGTGTTCTTCGCCAGTCTCTGCATGGGGTACTTCAAGAGGAAACAAACCATAGAGATAGAACTTAGAACTACTTCATTTTGTCAAGTTTCACGGAGCTAGCACAAACCGTGTTTGATTTAGAGTTTCAAACACTTCTATCTATATAACAGAAAACAGAGTGAAACCTAAAAATTCAAACTGTTACTGGAAACGAACCCTTGAACCTAGAAGAGTGAAAGTTGGGCAGCCAAGTGGGCTTAGTGAACTGATCATTATCACCAAGTATCATCAAGATTTGGTGAAAAAATGTTTGCTGAGATTTCAGCAAACGAGTAGTTTTTTGGAAGCTTGGCAACCCCTTTCAAACGAAAGTGTTCTTCGCCAGTCTCTGCATGGGGTACTTCAAGAGGAAACAAACCATAGAGATAGAACTTAGAACTACTTCATTTTGTCAAGTTTCACGGAGCTAGCACAAACCGTGTTTGATTTAGAGTTTTAAACACATCTATCTATATAGCAGAAAACAGAGTGAAACCTAAAATTTCAAAGTGTTACTGGAAACGAACGCTTGAACCTAGAAGAGTGAAAATTGGGCAGCCAAGTGGGCTTAGTGAACTGATCATTACCACCAAGTATCATCAAGATTTGGTGAAAAAATGTTTGCTGAGATTTCAGCAAACTAGTAGTTTTTTGGAAGTTTGGCAACCCCTTTCAAACGAAAGTGTTTTTCGCCAGTCTCTCCATGGGGTACTTCAAGAGGAAACAAACCATAGAGATAGAACTTAGAACTACTTCATTTTTTCAAGTTTCACGGAGCTAGCACAAACTGTGTTTGATTTAGAGTTTCGAGACATCTATCTATATAGCAGAAAACAGAGTGAAACCTAAAAATTCAAACTGTTACTGGAAACGAACGCTTGAACCTAGAAGAGTGAAAGTTCGGCACCCAAGTGGGCTTAGTGAACTGATCATTACCACCAAGTATCATCAAGATTTGGTGAAAAAATGTTTGCTGAGATTTCAGCAAACTAGTAGTTTTTTGGAAGCTTGGCAACCCCTTTCAAATGAAAGTGTTTTTCGCCAGTTCTGCATGGGGTACTTCAAGAGGAAACAAACCATAGAGATAGAACTTAGAACTACTTCATTTGGTCAAGTTTCAAGGAGCTAGCACAAACCGTGTTTGATTTAGAATTCCAAATACAGCTATCTATGTAAAAGAAAACAGAGTGAAACCTAAAAATTCAAACTGTTACTGGAAACGAATGCTTCAACCTAGAAGAATAAAAATTGGGCAGCCAAGTGGGATTAGTGAACTGATCATTACCACCAAGTATCATCAAGTTTTGGTGAAAAAATGTTTGCTGAGATTTCAGCAAACGAGAAGTTTTTTGGAAGCTTGGCAACCCCTTTCAAACGAAAGTGTTTTTCGCCAGTCTCTGCATGGGGTACTTCAAGAGGAAACAAACCATAGAGATAGAACTTAGAACTACTTCATTTGCTCAAGTTTCAAGGAGCTAGCACAAACCGTGTTTGATTTAGAGTTTCAAACACATCTATCTCTATAGCAGAAAACAGAGTGAAACCTAACAATTCAAAGTGTTACTGGAAACGAACGCTTGAACCTAGAAGAGTGAAAGTTGGGCAGCCAAGTGGGATTAGTGAACTGATCATTACCACCAAGTATCATCAAGATTTGGTGAAAAAATGTTTGCTGAGATTTCAGCAAACTAGTAGTTTTTTGGAAGCTTGGCAACCCCTTTCAAACGAAAGTGTTTTTCGCCAGTCTCTGCATGGGGTACTTCAAGAAGAAACAAACCATAGAGATAGAACTTAGAACTACTTCATTTTGTCAAGTTTCACGGAGCTAGCACAAACCGTGTTTGATTTAGAGTTTCAAACACATCTATGTACATAACAGTAAACAGAGTGAAACCTAAAAATTCAAACTGTTACTGGAAACGAACGCTTGAACCTAGAAGAGTGAAAGTTGGGCAGCCAAGTGGGATTAGTGAACTGATCATTACCACCAAGTATCATCAAGATTTGGTGAAAAAATGTTTGCTGAGATTTCAGCAAACTAGTAGTTTTTTGGAAGCTTGACAACCCCTTTCAAACGAAAGTGTTTTTCGCCAGTCTCTGCATGGGGTACTTCAAGGGGAAACAAACCATAGAGATAGAACTTAGAACTACTTCATTTTTATAAGTTTCAAGGAGCTAGCAAAAACCCTGTTTGATTTAGAGTTTCAAACACATCTATCTATATAGCAGAAAACAGAGTGAAACCTAAAAATTCAAAGTGTTACTGGAAACGAACGCTTGAACCTAGAAGAGTGAAAATTGGGCAGCCAAGTGGGCTTAGTGAACTGATCATTATCACCAAGTATCATCAAGATTTGGTGAAAAAATGTTTGCTGAGATTTCAGCAAACGAGTAGTTTTTTGGAAGCTTGGCAACCCCTTTCAAATGAAAGTGTTCTTCGGCAGTCTCTGCATGGGGTACCTCAAGAGGAAACAAACCATAGAGATAGAACTTAGAACTACTTCATTTTGTCAAGTTTCACGGAGCTAGCACAAACCGTGTTTGATTTAGAGTTTCAAACACATCTATCTATATAGCAGAAAACAGAGTGAAACCTAAAATTTCAAAGTGTTACTGGAAACGAACGCTTGAACCTAGAAGAGTGTAAATTGGGCAGCCAAGCGGGCTTAGTGAACTGATCATTACCACCAAGTATCATCAAGATTTGGTGTAAAAATGTTTGCTGAGATTTCAGCAAACTAGTAGTTTTTTGGAAGCTTGGCAACCCCTTTCAAACGAAAGTGTTCTTCGCCAGTCTCTGCATGGGGTACTTCAAGAGGAAACAAACCATAGAAATAGAACTTAGAACTACTTCATTTTGTAAGTTTCACGGAGCTAGCACAAACCGTGTTTGATTTAGAGTTTCGAGACATCTATCTATATAGCAGAAAACAGAGTGAAACCTAAAAATTCAAACTGTTACTGGAAACGAACGCTTGAACCTAGAAGAGTGAAAGTTGGGCAGCCAAGTGGGCTTAGTGAACTGATCATTACCACCAAGTATCATCAAGATTTGGTGAAAAAATGTTTGCTGAGATTTCAGCAAACTAGTAGATTTTGGAAGCTTGGCAACCCCTTTCAAATGAAAGTGTTTTTCGCCAGTTCTGCATGGGGTACTTCAAGAGGAAACAAACCATAGAGATAGAACTTAGAACTACTTCATTTGGTCAAGTTTCAAGGAGCTAGCACAAACCGTGTTTGATTTAGAATTCCAAATACAGCTATCTATGTAGGAGAAAACAGAGTGAAACCTAAAAATTCAAACTGTTACTGGAAACGAATGCTTCAACCTAGAAGAATAAAAATTGGGCAGCCAAGTGGGATTAGTGAACTGATCATTACCACCAAGTACCATCACGTTTTGGTGAAAAAATGTTTGCTGAGATTTCAGCAAACGAGAAGTTTTTTGGAAGCTTGGCAACCCCTTTCAAACGAAAGTGTTTTTCGCCAGTCTCTGCATGGGGTACTTCAAGAGGAAACAAACCATAGAGATAGAACTTAGAACTACTTCATTTGCTCAAGTTTCAAGGAGCTAGCACAAACCGTGTTTGATTTAGAGTTTCAAACACATCTATCTCTATAGCAGAAAACAGAGTGAAACCTAACAATTCAAAGTGTTACTGGAAACGAACGCTTGAACCTAGAAGAGTGAAAGTTGGGCAGCCAAGTGGGATTAGTGAACTGATCATTACCACCAAGTATCATCAAGATTTGGTGAAAAAAAGTTTGCTGAGATTTCAGCAAACTAGTAGTTTTTTGGAAGCTTGGCAACCCCTTTCAAACGAAAGTGTTTTTCGCCAGTCTCTGCATGGGGTACTTCAAGAAGAAACAAACCATAGAGATAGAACTTAGAACTACTTCATTTTGTCAAGTTTCAAGGAGCTAGCACAAACCGTGTTTGATTTAGAGTTTCAAACACATCTATGTATATAACAGTAAACAGAGTGAAACCTAAAAATTCAAACTGTTACTGGAAACGAACGCTTGAACCTAGAAGAGTGAAAGTTGGGCAGCCAAGTGGGATTAGTGAACTGATCATTACCACCAAGTATCATCAAGATTTGGTGAAAAATGTTTGCTGAGTTTTCAGCAAACTAGTAGTTTTTTGGAAGCTTGGCAACCCCTTTCAAATGAAAGTGTTTTTCGCCAGTCTCTGCATGGGGTACTTCAAGGGGAAACAAACCATAGAGATAGAACTTAGAACTACTTCATTTTTTTAAGTTTCAAGGAGCTAGCAAAAACCCTGTTTGATTTAGAGTTTCAAACACATCTATCTATATAGCAGAAAACAGAGTGAAACCTAAAAATTCAAAGTGTTACTGGAAACGAACGCTTGAACCTAGAAGAGTGAAAATTGGGCAGCCAAGTGGGCTTAGTGAACTGATCATTATCACCAAGTATCATCAATATTTGGTGAAAAATGTTTTCTGAGATTTCAGCAAACGAGTAGTTTTTTGGAAGCTTGGCAACCCCTTTCAAACGAAAGTGTTCTTCGCCATTCTCTGCATGGGGTACTTCAAGAGGAAACAAACCATAGAGATAGAACTTAGAACTACTTCATTTTGTCAAGTTTCACGGAGCTAGCACAAACCGTGTTTGATTTAGAGTTTCAAACACATCTATCTATATAGCAGAAAACAGAGTGAAACCTAAAATTTTTAAAGTGTTACTGGAAACGAACGCTTGAACCTAGAAGAGTGTAAATTGGGCAGCCAAGCGGGCTTAGTGAACTGCTCATTACCACGAAGTATCATCAAGATTTGGTGTAAAAATGTTTGCTGAGATTTCAGCAAACTAGTAGTTTTTTGGAAGCTTGGCAACCCCTTTCAAACGAAAGTGTTCTTCGCCAGTCTCTGCATGGGGTACTTCAAGAGGAAACAAACCATAGAAATAGAACTTAGAACTACTTCATTTTGTAAGTTTCACGGAGCTAGCACAAACCGTGTTTGATTTAGAGTTTCAAACACATCTATCCATATAACAGAAAACAGAGTGAAACCTAAAAATTCAAACTGTTACTGGAAACGAACGCTTGAACCTAGAAGAGTGAAAGTTGGGCAGCCAAGTGGGATTAGTGAACTGATCATTACCACCAAGTATCATCAAGATTTGGTGAAAAAATGTTTGCTGAGATTTCTGGAAACTAGTAGTTTTTTGGAAGCTTGGCAACCCCTTTCAAACGAAAGTGTTTTTCGCCAGTCTCTGCATGGGGTACTTCAAGAGGAAACAAACCATAGAGATAGAACTTAGAACTACTTCATTTGGTCAAGTTTCAAGGAGCTAGCACAAACCGTGTTTGATTTAGAATTCCAAACACAGCTATCTATGTAGGAGAAAACAGAGTGAAACCTAAAAATTCAAACTGTTACTGGAAACGAATGCTTCAACCTAGAAGAATAAAATTTGGGCAGCCAAGTGGGATTAGTGAACTGATCATTACCACCAAGTATCATCACGTTTTGGTGAAAAAATATTTGCTGAGATTTCAGCAAACGAGAAGTTTTTTGGAAGCTTGGCAACCCCTTTCAAACGAAAGTGTTTTTCGCCAGTCTCTGCATGGGGTACTTCAAGAGGAAACAAACCATAGAGATAGAACTTAGAACTACTTCATTTGCTCAAGTTTCAAGGAGCTAGCACAAACCGTGTTTGATTTAGAGTTTCAAACACATCTATCTCTATAGCAGAAAACAGAGTGAAACCTAACAATTCAAAGTGTTACTGGAAACGAACGCTTGAACCTAGAAGAGTGAAAGTTGGGCAGCCAAGTGGGATTAGTGAACTGATCATTACCACCAAGTATCATCAAGATTTGGTGAAAAAAAGTTTGCTGAGATTTCAGCAAACTAGTAGTTTTTTGGAAGCTTGGCAACCCCTTTCAAACGAAAGTGTTTTTCGCCAGTCTCTGCATGGGGTACTTCAAGAAGAAACAAACCATAGAGATAGAACTTAGAACTACTTCATTTTGTCAAGTTTCAAGGAGCTAGCACAAACCGTGTTTGATTTAGAGTTTCAAACACATCTATGTATATAACAGTAAACAGAGTGAAACCTAAAAATTCAAACTGTTACTGGAAACGAACGCTTGAACCTAGAAGAGTGAAAGTTGGGCAGCCAAGTGGGATTAGTGAACTGATCATTACCACCAAGTATCATCAAGATTTGGTGAAAAAATGTTTGCTGAGATTTCAGCAAACTAGTAGTTTTTTGGAAGCTTGGCAACCCCTTTCAAACGAAAGTGTTTTTCGCCAGTCTCTGCATGGGGTACTTCAAGGGGAAACAAACCATAGAGATAGAACTTAGAACTACTTCATTTTTTTAAGTTTCAAGGAGCTAGCAAAAACCCTGTTTGATTTAGAGTTTCAAACACATCTATCTATATAGCAGAAAACAGAGTGAAACCTAAAAATTCAAAGTGTTACTGGAAACGAACGCTTGAACCTAGAAGAGTGAAAATTGGGCAGCCAAGTGGGCTTAGTGAACTGATCATTATCACCAAGTATCATCAATATTTGGTGAAAAATGTTTTCGGAGATTTCAGCAAACGAGTAGTTTTTTGGAAGCTTGGCAACCCCTTTCAAACGAAAGTGTTCTTCGCCATTCTCTGCATGGGGTACTTCAAGAGGAAACAAACCATAGAGATAGAACTTAGAACTACTTCATTTTGTCAAGTTTCACGGAGCTAGCACAAACCGTGTTTGATTTAGAGTTTCAAACACATCTATCTATATAGCAGAAAACAGAGTGAAACCTAAAATTTTTTAAAGTGTTACTGGAAACGAACGCTTGAACCTAGAAGAGTGTAAATTGGGCAGCCAAGCGGGCTTAGTGAACTGCTCATTACCACCAAGTATCATCAAGATTTGGTGTAAAAATGTTTGCTGAGATTTCAGCAAACTAGTAGTTTTTTGGAAGCTTGGCAACCCTTTCAAACGAAAGTGTTCTTCACCAGTCTCTGCATGGGGTACTTCAAGAGGAAACAAACCATAGAAATAGAACTTAGAACTACTTCATTTTGTAAGTTTCACGGAGCTAGCACAAACCGTGTTTGATTTAGAGTTTCAAACACATCTATCCATATAACAGAAAACAGAGTGAAACCTAAAAATTCAAACTGTTACTGGAAACGAACGCTTGAACCTAGAAGAGTGAAAGTTGGGCAGCCAAGTGGGATTAGTGAACTGATCATTACCACCAAGTATCATCAAGATTTGGTGAAAAAATGTTTGCTGAGATTTCTGGAAACTAGTAGTTTTTTGGAAGCTTGGCAACCCCTTTCAAACGAAAGTGTTTTTCGCCAGTCTCTGCATGGGGTACTTCAAGAGGAAACAAACCATAGAGATAGAACTTAGAACTACTTCATTTGGTCAAGTTTCAAGGAGCTAGCACAAACCGTGTTTGATTTAGAATTCCAAACACAGCTATCTATGTAGGAGAAAACAGAGTGAAGCCTAAAAATTCAAACTGTTGCTGGAAACGAATGCTTCAACCTAGAAGAATAAAAATTGTGCAGCCAAGTGGGCTTAGTGAACTGATCATTACCACCAAGTATCATCAAGTTTTGGTGAAAAAATGTTTGCTGAGATTTCAGCAAACTAGTAGTTTTTTGGAAGCTTGGCAACCCCTTTCAAACGAAAGTGTTTTTCGCCAGTCTCTGCATGGGGTACTTCAAGAGGAAACAAACCGTAGAGATAGAACTTTGAACTACTTCATTTGGTCAAGTTTCAAGGAGCTAGCACAAACCGTGTTTGATTTAGAGTTTCAAAAACATCTATCTATATAGCAGAAAACAGAGTGAAACCTAAAAATTCAAAGTGTTACTGGAAAAGAACGCTTGAACCTAGAAGAGTGAAAATTGGGCAGCCAAGTGGGCTTAGTGAACTGATCATTACCACCAAGTATCATCAAGATTTGGTGAAAAAATGTTTGCTGAGATTTCAGCAAACTAGTAGTTTTTTGGAAGCTTGGCAACCCCTTTCAAACGAAAGTGTTCTTCGCCAGTCTCTGCATGGGGTACTTCAAGAGGAAACAAACCATAGAGATAGAACTTAGAACTACTTCATTTTGTCAAGTTTCACGGAGCTAGCACAAACCGTGTTTGATTTAGAGTTTCAAACACTTCTATCTATATAACAGAAAACAGAGTGAAACCTAAAAATTCAAACTGTTACTGGAAACGAACGCTTGAACCTAGAAGAGTGAAACTTGGGCAGCCAAGTGGGATTAGTGAACTGATCATTACCACCAAGTATCATCAAGATTTGGTGAAAAAATATTTGCTGAGATTTCAGCAAACTAGTATTTTTTGGAAGCTTGGCAACCCCTTTCAAACGAAAGTGTTTTTCGCCAGTCTCTGCATGGGGTACTTCAAGAGGAAACAAACCATAGAGATAGAACTTACAACTACTTCATTTTGTCAAGTTTCACGGAGCTAGCACAAACCGTGTTTGATTTAGAGTTTCGAGACATCTATCTATATAGCAGAAAACAGAGTGAAACCTAAAATTCAAACTGTTACTGGAAACGAACGCTTGAACCTAGAAGAGTGAAAGTTGGGCAGCCAAGTGGGCTTAGTGAACTGATCATTACCACCAAGTATCATCAAGATTTGGTGAAAAAATGTTTGCTGAGATTTCAGCAAACTAGTAGTTTTTTGGAAGCTTGGCAACCCCTTTCAAATGAAAGTGTTATTCGAAAGTCTCTGCATGGGGTACTTCAAGAGGAAACAAACCATAGAGATAGAACTTAGAACTACTTCATTTGCTCAAGTTTCAAGGAGCTAGCACAACCGTGTTTGATTTAGAATTCCAAACACAGCTATCTATGTAGGAGAAAACAGAGTGAAACCTAAAAATTCAAACTGTTACTGGAAACGAATGCTTCAACATAGAAGAATAAAAATTGGGCAGCCAAGTGGGATTAGTGAACTGATCATTACCACCAAGTATCATCAAGATTTGGTGAAAAAATGTTTGCTGAGATTTCAGCAAACTAGTAGTTTTTTGGAAGCTTGGCAACCCCTTTCAAACGAAAGTGTTTTTCGCCAGTCTCTGCATGGGGTACTTCAAGAGGAAACAAACCATAGAGATAGAACTTACAACTACTTCATTTTGTCAAGTTTCAAGGAGCTAGCACAAACCGTGTTTGATTTAGAGTTTCAAACACATCTATCTATATAGCAGAAAACAGAGTGAAACCTAAAATTTCAAAGTGTTACTGGAAACGAACGCTTGAACCTAGAAGAGTGAAAATTGGGCAGCCAAGTGGGCTTAGTGAACTGATCATTACCACCAAGTATCATCAAGTTTTGGTGAAAAAATGTTTGCTGAGATTTCAGCAAACGAGTAGTTTTTTGGAAGCTTGCCAACCCCTTTCAAACGAAAGTGTTCTTCGCCAGTCTCTGCATGGGGTACTTCAAGAGGAAACAAACCATAGAGATAGAATTTAGAACTACTTCATTTTGTCAAGTTTCACGGAGCTAGCACAAACCGTGTTTGATTTAGAGTTTCAAACACATCTATCTATATAGCAGAAAACAGAGTGAAACCTAAAAATTCAAAGTGTTACTGGAAACGAACGCTTGAACCTAGAAGAGTGAAAATTGGGCAGCCAAGTGGGCTTAGTGAACTGATCATTACCACCAAGTATCATCAAGATTTGGTGAAAAAATGTTTGCTGAGATTTCAGCAAACTAGTAGTTTTTTGGAAGCTTGGCAACCACTTTTCAAACGATAGTGTTCTTCGCCAGTCTCTGCATGGGGTACTTCAAGAGGAAACAAACCATAGAGATAGAACTTAGAACTACTTCATTTTGTCAAGTTTCACGGAGCTAGCACAAACCGTGTTTGATTTAGAGTTTCAAACACATCTATCTATATAACAGAAAACAGAGTGAAACCTAAAAATTCAAAGTGTTACTGGAAACGAACCCTTGAACCTAGAAGAGTGAAAATTGGGCAGCCAAGTGGGCTTAGTGAACTGATCATTACCACCAAGTATCATCAAGATTTGGTGAAAAAATGTTTGCTGAGATTTCAGCAAACTAGTAGTTTTTTGGAAACTTGGCAACCCCTTTCAAACGAAAGTGTTCTTCGCCAGCCTCTGCATGGGGTACTTCAAGAGGAAACAAACCATAGAGATAGAACGTAGAACTACTTCATTTTGTCAAGTTTCAAGGAGCTAGCACAAACCGTGTTTGATTTAGAGTTTCAAACATATCTATCTATATAGTAGAAAACAGAGTGAAACCTAAAAATTCAAAGTGTTACTGGAAACGAACGCTTGAACCTAGAAGAGTGAAAGTTGAGCAGCCAAGTGGGATTAGTGAACTGATCATTACCACCAAGTATCATCAAGATTTGGTGAAAAAATGTTTGCTGAGATTTCAGCAAACGAGAAGTTTTTTGGAAGCTTGGCAACCCCTTTCAAACGAAAGTGTTCTTCGCCAGTCTCTGCATGGGGTACTTCAAGAGGAAACAAACCATAGAGATAGAATTTAGAACTACTTCATTTTGTCAAGTTTCACGGAGCTAGCACAAACCGTGTTTGATTTAGAGTTTCGAGACATCTATCTATATAGCAGAAAACAGAGTGAAACCTAAAAATTCAAACTGTTACTGGTAACGAACGCTTGAACCTAGAAGAGTGAAAGTTGGGCAGCCAAGTGGGATTAGTGAACTGATCATTACCACCAAGTATCATCAAGATTTCGTGAAAAAATGTTTGCTGAGATTTCAGCAAACGAGAAGTTTTTTGGAAGCTTGGCAACCCCTTTCAAACGAAAGTGTTCTTCGCCATTCTCTGCATGGGGTACTTCAAGAGGAAACAAACCATAGAGATAGAACTTAGAACTACTTCATTTTGTCAAGTTTCACGGAGCTAGCACAAACCGTGTTTGATTTAGAGTTTCAAACACTTCTATCTATATAACAGAAAACAGAGTGAAACCTAAAAATTCAAACTGTTACTGGAAACGAACGCTTGAACCTAGAAGAGTGAAAGTTGGGCAGCCAAGTGGGATTAGTGAACTGATCATTACCACCAAGTATCATCAAGATTTGGTGAAAAAATGTTTGCTGAGATTTCAGCAAACTAGTAGTTTTTTGGAAGCTTGGCAACCCCTTTCAAACGAAAGTGTTTTTCGCCAGTCTCTGCATGGGGTACTTCAAGAGGAAACAAACCATAGAGATAGAACTTAGAACTACTTCATTTTGTCAAGTTTTAAGGAGCTAGCACAAACCGTGTTTGATTTAGAGTTTCAAATACATCTATCTATATAGCAGAAAACAGAGTGAAACCTAACAATTCAAAGTGTTACTGGAAACGAACGCTTGAACCTAGAAGAGTGAAAATTGGGCAGCCAAGTGGGCTTAGTGAACTGATCATTACCACCAAGTATCATCAAGATTTGGTGAAAAAATGTTTGCTGAGATTTCAGCAAACGAGAAGTTTTTTGGAAGCTTGGCAACCCCTTTCAAACCAAAGTGTTCTTCGCCAGTCTCTGCATGGGGTACTTCAAGAGGAAACAAACCATAGAGATAGAACTTAGAACTACTTCATTTTCTCAAGTTTCACGGAGCTAGCACAAACCGTGTTTGATTTAGAGTTTCAAACACATCTATCTATATAACATAAAACAGAGTGAAACCTAAAAATTCAAACTGTTACTGGAAACGAATGCTTCAACCTAGAAGAATAAAAATTGGGCAGCCAAGTGGGATTAATGAACTGATCATTACCACCAAGTATCATCAAGTTTTGGTGAAAAAATGTTTGCTGAGATTTCAGCAAACGAGAAGTTTTTTGGAACCCTGGCAACCCCTTTCAAACGAAAGTGTTTTTCGCCAGTCTCTGCATGGGGTACTTCAAGAGGAAACAAACCATAGAGATAGAACTTAGAACTACTTCATTTGGTCAAGTTTCACGGAGCTAGCACAAACCGTGTTTGATTTAGAGTTTCGAGACATCTATCTATATAGCAGAAAACAGAGTGAAACCTAAAAATTCAAACTGTTACTGGAAACGAACGCTTGAACCTAGAAGAGTGAAAGTTGGGCAGCCAAGTGGGCTTAGTGAACTGATCATTACCACCAAGTATCATCAAGATTTGGTGAAAAAATGTTTGCTGAGATATCAGCAAACTAGTAGTTTTTTGGAAGCTTGGCAACCCCTTTCAAATGAAAGTGTTTTTCGCCAGTCTCTGCATGGGGTACTTCAAGAGGAAACAAACCATAGAGATAGAACTTAGAACTACTTCATTTTGTCAAGTTTCAAGGAGCTAGCACAAACCGTGTTTGATTTAGAATTCCAAACACAGCTATCTATGTAGGAGAAAACAGAGTGAAACCTAAAAGTTCAAACTGTTACTGGAAACGAATGCTTCAACATAGAAGAATAAAAATTGGGCAGCCAAGTGGGATTAGTGAACTGATCATTACCACCAAGTATCATCAAGGTTTGGTGAAAAAATGTTTGCTGAGATTTCAGCAAACTAGTAGTTTTTTGGAAGCTTGGCAACCCCTTTCAAACGAAAGTGTTCTTCGCCAGTCTCTGCATGGGGTACTTCAAGAGGAAACAAACCATAGAGATAGAACGTAGAACTACTTCATTTTGTCAAGTTTCAAGGTGCTAGCACAAACCCTGTTTGATTTAGAGTTTCAAAGACATCTATCTATATAGCAGAAAACAGAGTGAAACCTAAAATTTCAAAGTGTTACTGGAAACGAACGCTTGAACCTAGAAGAGTAAAAATTGGGCAGCCAAGTGGGCTTAGGGAACTGATCATTACCACCAAGTATCATCAAGTTTTGGTGAAAAAATGTGTGCTGAGATTTCAGCAAACTAGTAGTTTTTTGGAAGCTTGGCAACCCCTTTAAAACGAAAGTGTTTTTCGCCAGTCTCTGCATGCGGTACTTCAAGAGGAAACAAACCATAAAGATAGAACTTAGAACTACTTCATTTGCTCAAGTTTCAATCAGCTAGCACAAACCGTGTTTGATTTAGAGTTTCAAACACATCTATCTATATAGCAGAAAACAGAGTGAAACCTAACAATTCAAAGTGTTACTGGAAACGAACGCTTGAACCTAGAAGAGTGAAAATTGGGCAGCCAAGTGGGCTTAGTGAACTGATCATTACCACCAAGTATCATCAAGATTTGGTGAAAAAAAGTTTGCTGAGATTTCAGCAAACTAGTAGTTTTTTGGAAGCTTGGCAACCCCTTTCAAACGAAAGTGTTCTTCGCCAGTCTCTGCATGGGGTACTTCAAGAGGAAACAAACCATAGAGATAGAACTTAGAACTACTTCATTTTGTCAAGTTTCACGGAGCTAGCACAAACCGTGTTTGATTTAGAGTTTCAAAGACATCTATCTATATAGCAGAAAACAGAGTGAAACCTAAAAATTCAAACTGTTACTGGAAACGAACGCTTGAACCTAGAAGAGTGAAAGTTGGGCAGCCAAGTGGGATTAGTGAACTGATCATTACCACCAAGTATCATCAAGATTTGGTGAAAAAATGTTTGCTGAGATTTCAGCCAACTAGTAGTTTTTTGGAAGCTTGGCAACCCCTTTCAAACGAAAGTGTTTTTCGCCAGTATCTGCATGGGGTACTTCAAGAGGAAACAAACCATAGAGATAGAACTTAGAACTACTTCATTTTGTCAAGTTTCACGGAGCTAGCACAAACCGTGTTTGATTTAGAGTTTCGAGACATCTATCTATATAGCAGAAAACAGAGTGAAACCTAAAAATTCAAACTGTTACTGGAAACAAACGCTTGAACCTAGAATAGTGAAAGTTTAAGCAGCCAAGTGGGAGTAGTGAACTGATCATTACCACCAAGTATCATCAAGATTTGGTGAAAAAATGTTTGCTGATATTTCAGCAAACTAGTAGTTTTTTGGAAGCTTGGCAACCCCTTTCAAACGAAAGTGTTTTTCGCCAGTCTCTGCATGGGGTACTTCAAGAGGAAACAAACCATAGAGATAGAACTTAGAACTACTTCATTTTGTCAAGTTTCAAGGAGCTAGCACAAACCGTGTTTGATTTAGAGTTTCAAACACATCTATCTATATAGCAGAAAACAGAGTGAAACCTAAAAATTCAAAGTGTTACTGGAAACGAACGCTTGAACCTAGAAGAGTGAAAATTGGGCAGCCAAGTGGGCTTAGTGAACTGATCATTATCACCAAGTATCATCAAGATTTGGTGAAAAAATGTTTGCTGAGATTTCAGCAAACGAGTAGTTTTTTGGAAGCTTGGCAACCCCTTTCAAACGAAAGTGTTCTTCGCCAGTCTCTGCATGGGGTACTTCAAGAGGAAACAAACCATAGAGATAGAACTTAGAACTACTTCATTTTGTCAAGTTTCACGGAGCTAGCACAAACCGTGTTTGATTTAGAGTTTCAAACACATCTATCTATATAGCAGAAAACAGAGTGAAACCTAAAATTTCAAAGTGTTACTGGAAAGGAACGCTTGAACCTAGAAGAGTGTAAATTGGGCAGCCAAGCGGGCTTAGTGAACTGATCATTACCACCAAGTATCATCAAGATTTGGTGAAAAAATGTTTGCTGAGATTTCAGCAAACGAGTAGTTTTTTGGAAGCTTGGCAACCCCTTTCAAACGAAAGTGTTCTTCGCCAGTCTCTGCATGGGGTACTTCAAGAGGAAACAAACCATAGAGATAGAACTTAGAACTACTTCATTTTGTCAAGTTTCACGGAGCTAGCACAAACCGTGTTTGATTTAGAGTTTCAAAGACATCTATCTATATAGCAGAAAACAGAGTGAAACCTAAAAATTCAAACTGTTACTAGAAACGAACGCTTGAACCTAGAAGAGTGAAAGTTGGGCAGCCAAGTGGGATTAGTGAACTGATCATTACCACCAAGTATCATCAAGATTTGGTGAAAAAATGTTTGCTGAGATTTCAGCAAACTAGTAGTTTTTTGGAAGCTTGGCAACCCCTTTCAAACGAAAGTGTTTTTCGCCAGTCTCTGCATGGGGTACTTCAAGAGGAAACAAACCATAGAGATAGAACTTAGAACTACTTCATTTTGTCAAGTTTCAAGGAGCTAGCACAAACCGTGTTTGATTTAGAGTTTCAAACACATCTATGTATATAACAGAAAACAGAGTGAAACCTAAAAATTCAAACTGTTACTGGAAACGAACGCTTGAACCTAGAAGAGTGAAAGTTGGGCAGCCAAGTGGGCTTAGTGAACTGATCATTATCACCAAGTATCATCAAGATTTGGTGAAAAAAAGTTTGCTGAGATTTCAGCAAACTAGTAGTTTTTTGGAAGCTTGGTAACCCCTTACAAACGAAAGTGTTCTTCGCCAGTCTCTGCATGGGGTACTTCAAGAGGAAACAAACCATAGAGATAGAACTTAGAACTACTTCATTTTGTCAAGTTTCACGGAGCTAGCACAAACCGTGTTTGATTTAGAGTTTCAAACACATCTATCTATATAGCAGAAAACAGAGTGAAACCTAAAAATTCAAAGTGTTACTGGAAACGAACGCTTGAACCTAGAAGAGTGAAAATTGGGCAGCCAAGTGGGCTTAGTGAACTGATCATTACCACCAAGTATCATCAAGATTTGGTGAAAAAATGTTTGCTGAGATTTCAGCAAACGAGTAGTTTTTTGGAAGCTTGGCAACCCCTTTCAAACGAAAGTGTTTTTCGACAGTCTCTGCATGGGATACTTCAAGTAGAAACAAACCATAGAGATAGAACTTAGAACTTCTTCATTTGGTCAAGTTTCAAGGAGCTAGCACAAACCGTGTTTGATTTAGAATTCCAAACACAGCTATCTATGTAGGAGAAAACAGAGTGAAACCTAAAAATTCAAACTGTTACTGGAAACGAATGTTTCAACCTAGAAGAATAAAAATTGGGCAGCCAAGTGGGATTAGTGAACTGATCATTACCACCATGTATCATCATCATTTGGTGAAAAAATATTTGCTGAGATTTCAGCAAACTAGTAGTTTTTTGGAAGCTTGGCAACCCCTTTCAAACGAAAGTGTTTTTCCCCAGTCTCTGCATGGGGTACTTCAAGAGGAAACAAACCATAGAGATAGAACTTACAACTACTTCATTTTGTCAAGTTTCAAGGAGCTAGCACAAACCGTGTTTGATTTAGAGTTTCAAAGACATCTATCTATATAGCAGAAAACAGAGTGAAACCTAAAATTTCAAAGTGTTACTGGAAACGAACGCTTGAACCTAGAAGAGTAAAAATTGGGCAGCCAAGTGGGCTTAGTGAACTGATCATTACCACCAAGTATCATCAAGATTTGGTGAAAAAATCAGCAAACTAGTAGTTTTTTGGAAGCTTGGCAACCCCTTTCAAACGAAAGTGTTTTTCGCCAGTCTCTGCATGGGCTACTTCAAGAGGAAACAAACCATAGAGATAGAACTTAGAACTACTTCATTTTGTCAAGTTAAAAGGAGCTAGCACAAACCGTGTTTGATTTAGAGTTTCAAACACATCTATCTATATAGCAGAAAACAGAGTGAAACCTAAAAATTCAAAGTGTTACTGGAAACGAACGCTTGAAACTAGAAGAGTGAAAATTGGGCAGCCAAGTGGGCTTAGTTTACTGATCATTATCACCAAGTATCATCAAGATTTGGTGAAAAAATGTTTGCTGAGATTTCAGCAAACGAGTAGTTTTTTGGAAGCTTGGCAACCCCTTTCAAACGAAAGTGTTCTTCGCCAGTCTCTGCATGGGGTACTTCAAGAGGAAACAAACCATAGAGATAGAACTTAGAACTACTTCATTTTGTCAAGTTTCACGGAGCTAGCACAAACCGTGTTTGATTTAGAGTTTCAAACACATCTATCTATATAGCAGAAAACAGAGTGAAACCTAAAATTTCAAAGTGTTACTGGAAACGAACGCTTTAACCTAGAAGAGTGTAAATTGGGCAGCCAAGCGGGCTTAGTGAACTCATCATTACCACCAAGTATCATCAAGATTTGGTGAAAAAATGTTTGCTGAGATTTCAGCAAACTAGTAGTTTTTTGGAAGCTTGGCAATCCCTTTCAAACGAAAGTGTTCTTCGCCAGTCTCTGCATGGGGTACTTCAGAGGAAACAAACCATAGAGATAGAACTTAGAACTACTTCATTTTGTAAGTTTCACGGAGCTAGCACAAACCGTGTTTGATTTAGAGTTTCAAACACATCTATCTATATAACAGAAAACAGAGTGAAACCTAAAAATTCAAACTGTTACTGGAAACGAACGCTTGAACCTAGAAGAGTGAAAGTTGGGCAGCCAAGTGGGCTTAGTGAACTGATCATTATCACCAAGTATCATCAAGATTTGGTGAAAAAAAGTTTGCTGAGATTTCAGCAAACTAGTAGTTTTTTGGAAGCTTATCAACCCCTTTCAAACGAAAGTGTTCTTCGCCAGTCTCTGCATGGGGTACTTCGAGAGGAAAGAAATCATAGAGATAGAACTTAGAACTACTTCATTTTGTCAAGTTTCACGGAGCTAGCACAAACCGTGTTTGATTTAGAGTTTCAAACACATCTATCTATATAGCAGAAAACAGAGTGAAACCTAAAATTTCAAAGTGTTACTGGAAACGAACGCTTGAACCTAGAAGAGTGAAAATTGGGCAGCCAAGTGGTCTTAGTGAACTGATCATTACCACCAAGTATCATCAAGATTTGGTGAATAAATTTTTGCTGAGATTTCAGCAAACTAGTAGTTTTTTGGAAGCTTGGCAACCCTTTCAAACGAAAGTGTTCTTCGCCAGTCTCTGCATGGGGTACTTCAAGAGGAAACAAACCATAGAGATAGAACTTAAAACTACTTCATTTTGTCAAGTTTCACAGAGCTAGCACAAACCGTGTTTGATTTAGAGTTTCAAACACATCTATGTATATAACAGAAAACAGAGTGAAACCTAAAAATTCAAACTGTTACTGGAAACGAACGCTTGAACCTAGAAGAGTGAAAGTTGGGCAGCCAAGTGGATTAGTGACTGATCATTACCACCAAGTATCATCAAGATTTGGTGAAAAAATGTTTGCTGAGATTTCAGCAAACTAGTAGTTTTTTGGAAGCTTGGCAACCCCTTCAAACCAAAGTGTTTTTCGCCAGTCTCTGCATGGGGTAGTTCAAGAGGAAACAAACCATAGGAGATAGAACTTAGAACTACTTCATTTTGTCAAGTTTCACGGAGCTAGCACAAACCGTGTTTGATTTAGAGTTTCGAGACATCTATCTATATAGCAGAAAACAGAGTGAAACCTAAAAATTCAAACTGTTACTGGATACGAACGCTTGAACCTAGAAGAAGTGAAAGTTGGGCAGCCAAGTGGGCTTAGTGAACTGATCATTACCACCAAGTATCATCAAGATTTGGTGAAAAAATGTTTGCTGAGATTTCAGCAAACTAGTAGTTTTTTGGAAGCTTGGCAACCCCTTTCAAACGAAAGTGTTTTTCGCCAGTCTCTGCATGAGGTACTTCAAGAGGAAACAAACCATAGAGATAGAACTTGGAACTACTTCATTTTGTCAAGTTTCAAGGAGCTAGCACAAACCGTGTTTGATTTAGAGTTTCAAACACATCTATGTATATAACAGAAACAGAGTGAAACCTAAAAATTCAAACTGTTACTGGAAACGAACGCTTGAACCTAGAAGAGTGAAAGTTGGGCAGCCAAGTGGGATTAGTGAACTGATCATTACCACCAAGTATCATCAAGATTTGTTGAAAAAATGTTTGCTGAGATTTCAGCAAACTAGTAGTTTTTTGGAAGCTTGGCAACCCCTTTCAAACGAAAGTGTTTTTCGCCAGTCTCTGCATGGGGTACTTCAAGAGGAAACAAACCATAGAGATAGAACTTAGAACTACTTCATTTTGTCAAGTTTCACGGAGCTAGCACAAACCGTGTTTGATTTAGAGTTTCAAACACATCTATCTATATAGCAGAAAACAGAGTGAAACCTAAAAATTCAAACTGTTACTGGAAACGAACGCTTGAACGTAGAAGAGTGACAGTTGGGCAGCCAAGTGGGATTAGTGAACTGATCATTATCACCAAGTATCATCAAGATTTGGTGAAAAAATGTTTGCTGAGATTTCAGCAAACGAGTAGTTTTTTGGAAGCTTGGCAACCCCTTTCAAACGAAAGTGTTCTTCGCCAGTCTCTGCATGGGATACTTCAAGAGGAAACAAACCATAGAGATAGAACTTAGAACTACTTCATTTTGTCAAGTTTCACGGAGCTAGCACAAACCGTGTTTGATTTAGAGTTTCAAACACATCTATCTATATAGCAGAGAAAACAGAGTGAAACCTAAAAATTCAAACTGTTACTGGAAACGAACGCTTGAACCTAGAAGAGTGAAAGTTGGGCAGCCAAGTGGGATTAGTGAACTGATCATTACCACCAAGTATCATCAAGATTTGGTGAAAAAATGTTTGCTGAGATTTCAGCAAACTAGTAGTTTTTTGGAAGCTTGGCAACCCCTTTCAAACGAAAGTGTTTTTCGCCAGTCTCTGCATGGGGTACTTCAAGAGGAAAAAAACCATAGAGATAGAACTTAGAACTACTTCATTTTGTCAAGTTTCACGGAGCTAGCACAAACCGTGTTTGATTTAGAGTTTCGAGACATCTATCTATATAGCAGAAAACAGAGTGAAACCTAAAAATTCAAACTGTTACTGGAAACGAACGCTTGAACCTAGAAGAGTGAAAGTTGGGCAGCCAAGTGGGCTTAGTGAACTGATCATTACCACCAAGTTTCATCAAGATTTGGAGAAAAAATGTTTGCTGAGATTTCAGCAAACTAGTAGTTTTTTGGAAGCTTGGCAACCCCTTTCAAACGAAAGTGTTTTTCGCCAGTCTCTGCATGAGGTACTTCAAGAGGAAACAAAACATGGAGATAGAACTTGGAACTACTTCATTTTGTCAAGTTTCAAGGAGCTAGCACAAACCGTGTTTGATTTAGAGTTTCAAACACATCTATGTATATAACAGAAAACAGAGTGAAACCTAAAAATTCAAACTGTTACTGGAAACGAACGCTTGAACCTAGAAGAGTGAAAGTTGGTCAGCCATGTGGAATTAGTGAACTGATCATTACCACCAAGTATCATCAAGATTTGGTGAAAAAATGTTTGCTGAGATTTCAGCAAACTAGTAGTTTTTTGGAAGCTTGGCAACCCCTTTCAAACGAAAGTGTTTTTCGCCAGTCTCTGCATGGGGTACTTCAAGAGGAAACAAACCATAGAGATAGAACTTAGAACTACTTCATTTTGTCAAGTTTCAAGGAGCTAGCACAAACCGTGTTTGATTTAGAGTTTCAAACACATCTATCTATATAGCAGAAAACAGAGTGAAACCTAAAAATTCAAAGTGTTACTGGAAACGAACGCTTGAACCTAGAAGAGTGAAAATTGGGCAGCCAAGTGGGCTTAGTGAACTGATCATTATCACCAAGTATCATCAAGATTTGGTGAAAAAATGTTTGCTGAGATTTCAGCAAACGAGTAGTTTTTTGGAAGCTTGGCAACCCCTTTCAAACGAAAGTGTTCTTCGCCAGTCTCTGCATGGGGTACTTCAAGAGGAAACAAACTATAGAGATAGAACTAAGAACTACTTCATTTTGTCAAGTTTCACGGAGCTAGCACAAACCGTGTTTGATTTAGAGTTTCAAACACATCTATCTATATAGCAGAAAACAGAGTGAAAAATAAAATTTCAAAGTGTTACTGGAAACGAACGCTTGAACCTAGAAGAGTGAAAATGGGGCAGCCAAGTGGGCTTAGTGAACTCATCATTACCACCAAGTATCATCAAGATTTGGTGAAAAAATGTTTGCTGAGATTTCAGCAAACTAGTAGTTTTTTGGAAGCTTGGCAACCCCTTTCAAACGAAAGTGTTCTTCGCCAGTCTCTGCATGGGGTACTTCAAGAGGAAACAAACCATAGAGATAGAACTTAGAACTACTTCATTTTGTAAGTTTCACGGAGCTAGCACAAACCGTGTTTGATTTAGAGTTTCAAACACATCTATCTATATAACAGAAAACAGAGTGAAACCTAAAAATTCAAACTGTTACTGGAAACGAACGCTTGAACCTAGAAGAGTTAAAGTTGGGCAGCCAAGTGGGATTAGTGAACTGATCATTACCACCAAGTATCATCAAGATTTGGTGAAAAAATGTTTGCTGAGATTTCAGCAAACTAGTAGTTTTTTGGAAGCTTGGCAACCCCTTTCAAACGAAAGTGTTTTTCGCCAGTCTCTGCATGGGGTACTTCAAGAGGAAACAAACCATAGAGATAGAACTTAGAACTACTTCATTTTGTCAAGTTTCACGGAGCTAGCACAAACCGTGTTTGATTTAGAGTTTCAAACACATGTATGTATATAACAGAAAACAGAGTGAAACCTAAAAATTCAAATTGTTACTGGAAAAGAACGCTTGAACCTAGAAGAGTGAAAGTTGGGCAGCCAAGTGGGATTAGTGAACTGATC
Source organism: Callospermophilus lateralis (assembly GCF_048772815.1). Taxonomy (NCBI): domain Eukaryota; kingdom Metazoa; phylum Chordata; class Mammalia; order Rodentia; family Sciuridae; genus Callospermophilus; species Callospermophilus lateralis. Next base: position 56,346 of record NW_027516167.1, read on the forward strand.
ATTACCACCAAGTATCATCAAGATTTGGTGAAAAAATGTTTGCTGAAATTTCAGCAAACTAGTAGTTTTTTGGAAGCTTGGCAACCCCTTTAAACAAAAGTGTTTTTCGCCAGTCTCTGCATGGGGTACTTCAAGAGGAAACAAACCATAGAGATAGAACTTAGAACTACTTCATTTGGTCAAGTTTCAAGGAGCTAGCACAAACCGTGTTTGATTTAGAATTCCAAACACAGCTATCTATGTAGGAGAAAACAGAGTGAAACCTAAAAATTCAAACTGTTACTGGAAACGAATGCTTCAACCTAGAAGAATAAAAATTGGGCAGCCAAGTGGGATTAGTGAACTGATCATTACCACCAAGTATCATCAAGATTTGGTGAAAAAATGTTTGCTGAGATTTCAGCAAACTAGTAGTTTTTTGGAAGCTTGGCAACCCCTTTAAAACGAAAGTGTTTTTCGCCAGTCTCTGCATGGGGTACTTCAAGAGGAAACAAACCATAGAGATAGAACTTAGAACTACTTCATTTGCTCAAGTTTCAAGGAGCTAGCACAAACTGTGTTTGATTTAGAGTTTCAAACACATCTATCTATACAGCAGAAAACAGAGTGAAACCTAAAAATTCAAAGTGTTACTGGAAACGAACGCTTGAAACTAGAAGAGTGAAAATTGGGCAGCCAAGTGGGATTAGTGAACTGATCATTACCACTAAGTATCATCAAGATTTGGTGAAAAAATGTTTGCTGAGATTTCAGCAAACTAGTAGTTTTTTGGAAGCTTGGCAACCCCTTTCAAACGAAAGTGTTTTTCGCCAGTCTCTGCATGGGGTACTTCAAGAGGAAACAAACCATAGAGATAGAACTTAGAACTACTTCATTTTGTCAAGTTTCACGGAGCTAGCACAAACCGTGTTTGATTTAGAGTTTCGAGACATCTATCTGTATAGCAGAAAACAGAGTAAAACCTAGAAATTCAAACTGTTACTGGAAACAAACGCTTGAACCTAGAAGAGTGAAAGTTGGGCAGCCAAGTGGGCTTAGTGAACTGATCATTACCACCAAGTATCATCAAGATTTGGTGAAAAAATGTTTGCTGAGATTTCAGCAAACTAGTAGTTTTTTGGAAGCTTGGCAACCCCTTTCAAACGAAAGTGTTTTTCGCCAGTCTCTGCATGGGGTACTTCAAGAGGAAACAAACCATAGAGATAGAACTTAGAACTACTTCATTTTGTCAAGTTTCACGGAGCTAGCACAAACCGTGTTTGATTTAGAGTTTCAAACACATCTATCTATATAGCAGAAAACAGAGTGAAACCTAAAAATTCAAAGTGTTACTGGAAACGAACGCTTGAACCTAGAAGAGTGAAAATTGGGCAGCCAAGTGGGCTTAGTGAACTGATCATTATCACCAAGTATCATCAAGATTTGGTGAAAAAATGTTTGCTGAGATTTCAGCAAACGAGTAGTTTTTTGGAAGCTTGGCAACCCCTTTCAAACTAAAGTGTTCTTCGCCAGTCTCTGCATGGGGTACTTCAAGAGGAAACAAACTATAGAGATAGAACTAAGAACTACTTCATTTTGTCAAGTTTCACGGAGCTAGCACAAACCGTGTTTGATTTAGAGTTTCAAACAGATCTATCTATATAGCAGAAAACAGAGTTGAAACCTAAAATTTCAAAGTGTTACTGGAAACGAACGCTTGAACGTAGAAGAGTGTAAATGGGGCAGCCAAGTGGGCTTAGTGAACTCATCATTACCACCAAGTATCATCAAGATTTGGTGAAAAAATGTTTGCTGAGATTTCAGCAAACTAGTAGTTTTTTGGAAGCTTGGCAACCCTTTCAAACGAAAGTGTTCTTCGCCAGTCTCTGCATGGGGTACCTCAAGAGGAAACAAACCATAGAGATAGAAGTTAGAACTACTTCATTTTGTAAGTTTCACGGAGCTAGCACAAACCGTGTTTGATTTAGAGTTTCAAACACATCTATCTATATAACAGAAAACAGAGTGAAACCTAAAATTCAAACTGTTACTGGAAACGAACGCTTGAACCTAGAAGAGTGAAAGTTGGGCAGCCAAGTGGGATTAGTGAACTGATCATTACCACCAAGTATCATCAAGATTTGGTGAAAAATGTTTGCTGAGATTTCAGCAAACTAGTAGTTTTTTGGAAGCTTGGCAACCCCTTTCAAACGAAAGTGTTTTTCGCCAGTCTCTGCATGGGGTACTTCAAGAGGAAACAAACCATAGAGATAGAACTTAGAACTACTTCATTTTGTCAAGTTTCACGGAGCTAGCACAAACCGTGTTTGATTTAGAGTTTCAAACACATCTATGTATATAACAGAAAACAGAGTGAAACCTAAAAATTCAAACTGTTACTGGAAACGAACGCTTGAACCTAGAAGAGTGAAAGTTGGGCAGCCAAGTGGGATTAGTGAACTGATCATTACCACCAAGTATCATCAAGATTTGGTGAAAAAATGTTTGCTGAGATTTCAGCAAACTAGTAGTTTTTGGAAGCTTGGCAACCCCTTTCAAACAAAAGTGTTTTTCGCCAGTCTCTGCATGGGGTACTTCAAGAGGAAACAAACCATAGAGATAGAACTTAGAACTACTTCATTTGGTCAAGTTTCAAGGAGCTAGCACAAACCGTGTTTGATTTAGAATTCCAAACACAGCTATCTATGTAGGAGAAAACAGAGTGAAACCTAAAAATTCAAACTGTTACTGGAAACGAATGCTTCAACCTAGAAGAATAAAAATTGGGCTGCCAAGTGGGATTAGTGAACTGATCATTACCACCAAGTATCATCAAGATTTGGTGAAAAAATGTTTGCTGAGATTTCAGCAAACTAGTAGTTTTTTGGAAGCTTGGCAACCCCTTTAAAACGAAAGTGTTTTTCGCCAGTCTCTACATGGGGTACTTCAAGAGGAAACAAACCATAGAGATAGAACTTAGAACTACTTCATTTGCTCAAGTTTCAAAGAGCTAGCACAAACCGTGTTTGATTTAGAGTTTCAAACACATCTATCTATATAGCAGAAAACAGAGTGAAACCTAAAAATTCAAAGTGTTACTGGAAACGAACGCTTGAACCTAGAAGAGTGAAAATTTTGCAGCCAAGTGGGATTAGTGAACTGATCATTACCACCAAGTATCATCAAGATTTGGTGAAAAAATGTTTGCTGAGATTTCAGCAAACTAGTAGTTTTTTGGAAGATTGGCAACCCCTTTCAAACGAAAGTGTTTTTCGCCAGTCTCTGCATGGGGTACTTCAAGAGGAAACAAACCATAGAGATAAAACTTAGAACTACTTCATTTTGTCAAGTTTCACGGAGCTAGCACAAACCGTGTTTGATTTAGAGTTTCGAGACATCTATCTATATAGCAGAAAACAGAGTGAAACCTAGAAATTCAAACTGTTACTGGAAACGAACGCTTGAACTAGAAGAGTGAAAGTTGGGCAGCCAAGTGGGCTTAGTGAACTGATCATTACCACCAAGTATCATCAAGATTTGGTGAAAAAATGTTTGCTGAGATTTCAGCAAACTAGTAGTTTTTTGGAAGCTTGGCAACCCCTTTCAAACGAAAAGTGTTTTTCGCCAGTCTCTGAATGGGGTACTTCAAGAGGAAACAAACCATAGAGATAGAACTTAGAACTACTTCATTTTGTCAAGTTTCAAGGAGCTAGCACAAAACCGTGTTTGATTTAGAGTTTCAAATATATCTATCTATATAACAGAAAACAGAGTGAAACCCTAAAATTCAAACAGTCACTGGAAACGAAAGCTTCAACCTAGAAGAAAAAAATTGGGGGCAGCCAAGTGGGCTTAGTGAACTGATCATTACCACCAAGTATCATCAAGATTTGGTGAAAAAATGTTTGCTGAGATTTCAGCAAAGGAGAAGTTTTTTGGAAGCTTGGCAAACCCTTTCAAACGAAAGTGTTTTTCGCCAGTCTCTGCATGGGGTACTTCAAGAGGAAACAAACCATAGAGATAGAACTTAGAACTACTTCATTTTGTCAAGTTTCAAGGAGCTAGCACAAACCGTGTTTGATTTAGAGTTTCAAACATATCTATCTATATAACAGAAAACAGAGTGAAACCTAAAAATTCAACCTGTTACTGGAAACGAACGCTTGAACCTAGAAGAGTGAAAGTTGGGCAGCCAAGTGGGATTAGTGAACTGATCATTACCACCAAGTATCATCAAGATTTGGTGAAAAAATGTTTGCTGAGATTTCAGCAAACTAGTAGATTTTTGGAAGCTTGGCAACCCCTTTCAAACGAAAGTGTTTTTCGCCAGTCTCTGCAGGGGGTACTTCAAGAGGAAACAAACCATAGAGATAGAACTTAGAACTACTTCATTTTGTCAAGTTTCAAGGAGCTAGCACAAAACCGTGTTTGATTTAGAGTTTCAAACACATCTATCTATATAACAGAAAACAGAGTGAAACCTAAAAATTCAAACTGTTACTGGAAACGAACGCTTGAACCTAGAAGAGTGAAAGTTGGGCAGCCAAGTGGGATTAGTGAACTGATCATTACCACCAAAGTATCATCAAGATTTGGTGAAAAAATGTTTGCTGAGATTTCAGCAAACTAGTAGTTTTTTGGAAGCTTGGCAACCCCTTTCAAACGGAAGTGTTTTTCGCCAGTCTCTGTATGGGTACTTCAAGAGGAAACAAACCATAGAGATAGAACTTAGAACTACTTCATTTGCTCAAGTTTCAAGGAGCTAGCACAAACCGTGTTTGATTTAGAGTTTCAAACACATCTATCTATATAGCAGAAAACAGAGTGAAACCTAAAAATTCAAAGTGTTACTGGAAACGAACGCTTGAACCTAGAAGAGTGAAAATTGGGGCAGCCAAGTGGGCTTAGTGAACTGATCATTACCACCAAGTATGATCAAGATTTGGTGAAAAAATGTTTGCTGAGATTTCAGCAAACGAGTAGTTTTTTGGAAGCTTGGCAACCCCTTTCAAACCAAAGTGTTCTTCGCCAGTCTCTGCATGGGGTACTTCAAGAGGAAACAAACCATAGAGATAGAACTTAGAACTACTTCATTTTGTCAAGTTTCAAGGAGCTAGCACAAACCGTGTTTGATTTAGAATTCCAAACACAGCTATCTATGTAGGAGAAAACAGAGTGAAACCTAAAAATTCAAACAGTCACTGGAAACGAAAGCTTCAACCTAGAAGAAAAAAATTGGGGCAGCCAAGTGGGCTTAGTGAACTGATCATTACCACCAAGTATCATCAAGATTTTGGTGAAAAATGTTTGCTGAGATTTCAGCAAACGAGAAGTTTTTTGGAAGCTTGGCAAACCCTTTTCAAACGAAAGTGTTTTTCGCCAGTATCTGCATGGGGTACTTCAAGAGGAAACAAACCATAGAGATAGAACTTAGAACTACTTCATTTTGTCAAGTTTTCAAGGAGCTAGCACAAACCGTGTTTGATTTAGAGTTTCAAACATATCTATCTATATAACAGAAAACAGAGTGAAACCTAAAAATTCAACCTGTTACTGGAAACGAACGCTTGAACCTAGAAGAGTGAAAGTTGGGGAGCCAAGTGGGATTAGTGAACTGATCATTACCACCAAGTATCATCAAGATTTGGTGAAAAAATGTTTGCTGAGATTTCAGCAAACTAGTAGATTTTTGGAAGCTTGGCAACCCCTTTCAAACGAAAGTGTTTTTCGCCAGTCTCTGCAGGGGGTACTTCAAGAGGAAACAAACCATAGAGATAGAACTTAGAACTACTTCATTTTGTCAAGTTTTCAAGGAGCTAGCACAAACCGTGTTTGATTTAGAGTTTCAAACACATCTATCTATATAACAGAAAACAGAGTGAAACCTAAAAATTCAAACTGTTACTGGAAACGAACGCTTGAACCTAGAAGAGTGAAAGTTGGGCAGCCAAGTGGGATTAGTGAACTGATCATTACCACCAAGTATCATCAAGATTTGGTGAAAAAATGTTTGCTGAGATTTCAGCAAACTAGTAGTTTTTTGGAAGCTTGGCAACCCCTTTCAACGGAAGTGTTTTTCGCCAGTCTCTGTATGGGGTACTTCAAGAGGAAACAAACCATAGAGATAGAACTTAGAACTACTTCATTTGCTCAAGTTTCAAGGAGCTAGCACAAACCGTGTTTGATTTAGAGTTTCAAACACATCTATCTATATAACAGAAAACAGAGTGAAACCTAAAAATTCAAAGTGTTACTGGAAACGAACGCTTGAACCTAGAAGAGTGAAAATTGGGCAGCCAAGTGGGCTTAGTGAACTGATCATTACCACCAAGTATCATCAAGATTTGGTGAAAAAATGTTTGCTGAGATTTCAGCAAACGAGAAGTTTTTTGGAAGCTTGCAACCCCTTTCAAACGAAAGTGTTCTTCGCCAGTCTCTGCATGGGGTACTTCAAGAGGAAACAAACCATAGAGATAGAACTTAGAACTACTTCATTTTCTCAAGTTTCACGGAGCTAGCACAAACCGTGTTTGATTTAGAGTTTCAAACACATCTATCTATATAACAGAAAACAGAGTGAAACCTAAAAATTCAAACTGTTACTGGAAACGAACGCTTGAACCTAGAAGACTAAAAGTTGGGCAGCCAAGTGGGCTTAGTAAACTGATCATTACTTGCTGAGATTTCAGCAAACGAGTAGATTTTTGGAAGCTTGGCAACCCCTTTCAAACGAAAGTGTTCTTCGCCAGTCTCTGCATGGGGTACTTCAAGAGGAAACAAACCATAGAGATAGAACTTAGAACTACTTCATTTTGTCAAGTTTCACGGAGCTAGCACAAACCGTGTTTGATTTAGAGTTTCAAACACATCTATCTATATAGCAGAAAACAGAGTGAAACCTAAAATTTCAAAGTGTTAAGGGAAACGAACGCTTGAACCTCGAAGAGTGAAAATTGGGCAGCCAAGTGGGCTTAGTGAACTGATCATTACCACCAAGTATCATCAAGATTTGGTGAAAAAATGTTTGCTGAGATTTCAGCAACGAGTAGTTTTTTGGAAGCTTGGCACCCCTTTCAAACGAAAGTGTTTCGCCAGTCTCTGCATGGGGTACTTCAAGAGGAAACAAACCATAGAGATAGAACTTAGAACTACTTCATTTGGTCAAGTTTCACGGAGCTAGCACAAACCGTGTTTGATTTAGAGTTTCAAACACATCTATCTATATAGCAGAAAACAGAGTGAAACCTAAAAATTCAAACTGTTACTGGAAACGAACGCTTGAACATAGAAGAGTGAAGTTGGGCAGCCAAGTGGGATTAGTGAACTGATCATTACCACCAAGTATCATCAAGATTTGGTGAAAAAAATGTTTGCTGAGATTTAAGCAAACCGAGTAGTTTTTTGGAAGCTTGGCAACCCCTTTCAAACGAAAGTGTTCTTCGCCAGTCTCTGCATGGGGTACTTCAAGAGGAAACAAACCATAGAGATAGAACTTAGAACTACTTCATTTTGTCAAGTTTCACTTAGCTAGCACAAACCGTGTTTGATTTAGAGTTTCAAACACATCTATCTATATAGCAGAAAACAGAGTGAAACCTAAAATTTCAAAGTGTTACTGGAAAAGAACGCTTGAACCTAGGACGAGTGAAAATTGGGCAGCCAAGTGGGCTTAGTGAACTGATCATTACCACCAAGTATCATCAAGATTTGGTGAAAAAATGTTTGCTGAGATTTCAGCAAACTAGTAGTTTTTTTGGAAGCTTGGCAACCCCTTTCAAACGAAAGTGTTCTTCGCCAGTCTCTGCATGGGGTACTTCAAGAGGAAACAAACCATAGAGATAGAACTTAGAACACTACTTCATTTGGTCAAGTTTCAAGGAGCTAGCACAAACCGTGTTTGATTTAGAATT
>NW_027516168.1:0-64163 GCF_048772815.1 Callospermophilus lateralis
GAGGCCAACATCACGCTGATTCCGAAATCAGAAAAAGACACCTCAAAGAAAGAAAACTACAGACCAATATATCTGATGAACCTACATGCAAAAATCCTCAATAAAATTCTGGCGAATCGAATACAAAGGCACATCGAATAATTAGAAATTATTTTGAAAATCATTATTCCAATAAAATAGAAAATAGTGAAGACATCGATAAATTTCTTAAGTCATATGATTTGCCCAAACTGAGTCAGGAGGATACACACAATTTAAACTGACCAATATCAATGGATGAAATAGAAGAAGCAATCAAAAGACTACCAACCAAGAAAAGCCCATGAACGGATGGCTATACAGCGGAGTTTTACAAAACCTTTGAAGAAGAATTTATACCAATACTTTTCAAGTTATTTCAGGAAATAGAAAAAGAGGGAGCTCTGCCAAATTCATTTTATGAGGCCAACATCACCCTAATTCCAAAACCAGAAAAAGACAACTCAAAGAAAGAGAACTACAGACCAATATATCTGATTAACCTAGATGCAAAAATCCTCAATAAATATCTGCCTAATCGAATACAAAGGCACATCAAAAAATTTTTTCACCAGGATCAAGTAGGATTCATCCCTGGGATGCAACGATGGTTCAATATACGAAAATCAATAAATGTTATTCATCACATCAATAGACTTAAAGATAAGAACCATATGATCATCTCGATAGACGCAGAAAGCATTTGACCAAGTACAGCATCTCTTTATGTTCAAAACATTAGAAAAATAGGGATAACAGGAACTAACCTCGACATTTTAAAAGCTATCTATGGTAAGTCTCAGGCTAGCATCATTATGAATGGAGAAAAATTGAAGGCATTCCCTCTAAAATCTGGAACAAGACAGGGATGCCCTCTGTCACCAGTTCTATTCAATATAGTTCTCGAAACACTGGCCAGAGCAATTAGACAGACGAAAGAAATCAAAGGCATAAAAATAGGAAAATAAGAACGTAAATTATCACTATTTCCTGGTGACATGATTCTATACATAGAAAACCCAAAGGGGTCTACAAAAAAATCTACTAGAACTAATAAATGAATTCAGCAAAGTGGCAGGATATACAATCAAAACGCATAAATCAAAGGCATTTCTGTATATCAGCGAAAAAACTTCTGAAACAGAAATGAGGAAAAACACTCCATTCACAATATCGTCAAAAAAATTAAATACTTGAAAATCAACCTAACAAAAAAGGTGAAAGACTTATACAATGAAAACTACAGAACCCTAAAAAGGGAAGTAGAAGAAGATCTTAGAAGATGGAAAAATATACCCTGTTCCTGGATAGGCAGAACTAACATCATCAAAATGGCGAAATTACCAAAAGTTTTCTATAGGTTTAATGCAATGCCAATCAAAATCCCAAAGGCATTTCTTGTAGAAATAGATAAAGCAATCATGGAATTCATATGGAAAAATATAAGACCCAGAATAGCAAAAGGAATTCTAGCAGGAAGTGTGAATCAGGCGATATAGCGATACCAGACTTAAAACTATACTACAGAGCAATAGTAACAAAAACAGCACGGCACTGGTACCAAAACAGGCGGGTTGACCAATGGGTACAGAATAGAGGACACAAAGACTAATTCACAAAGCTACAACTATGCTATATTTGATAAAGGAGCTAAAAGGATGCAATAGAGGAAATATAGCATCTTCAACAAATGTTTTTGTATAAAATGGAAATCCATATGCAACAAAATGAAACCGAATCCCCTCCTCTTGCCATGCACAAAAGTTAACTCAAAGTGGATCAAGGAGCTAGATATCAAATAAGAGACTCTGCATCTGAAAGAAGAAAAAGTTGGCTCTGATCTACATAATGTGGGGTCGGGCTCCAAATTCCTTAACAGGACACCCATAGCAGAAGAGTTAATAACAACAATCATCAAATGGGACTTACTTAAACTGAAAAGTTTTTTCTCTCAGCAGGATAAAAAATGAGAGAGGTAAATAGGGAGCCTAAATCATGGGAACAAATTTTTACTCCTCACACTTCAGATAGAGCCCTAATATCCAGAGTATACCAAGAACTCAAAAAATTAGACAATAAGATGATAAATAACCCAATCAAAAAATGGGCCATGGACCTGAACCAACACTTCTCAGAGGAGGACATACAATCAATCAGTAAGTACATGAAAAATGCTCACCATCTCTAGCAGTCAGAGAAATGCAAATTAAAACCACCCTAAGATACCATCCTACTCTAGTAAGATTGGCAGCCATTATGAGGTCAAACAACAACAAGTGCTGGCGAGGATGTGGAGAATAGGGTACTCTTATACATTGCTGGTGGGACTGCAAACTGTTGTGGCAAATTTGAAAAGCAGTATGGAGATTCCTGGGAAAGCTGGGAATGGAACCACCATTTGACCCAGCTATTGCCCTTCTCAGACTATTCCCTGAAGACCTTAAAAGAGCATATTACAGGGATACTGCCACATCGATGTTCATAGCAGCACAATTCAAAATTGGTAGACTGTGGAACCAACCCAGATGCCCTTCAGTAGATGAATGGATAAAAAAAATGTGGTATTTATACACCATTGAGTATTATGCATCATTAAAAAATGACAAAATCATTGAATTTGCAGGGAAATGGATGGCACTAGAGCAGATTATGCTTAGTGAAGCTAGCCAAACCCTAAAAAACAAATAAAAATGTCTTCTTTGATATAATGAGAGCAACTAACAACAGAGCAGGGACGAAGAGCAGGAAGAAAAGATCAACATTAAACAGAGACATGAGGTGGGGGGCGGAAAGAGAGAGATAAAGGAAATTGCATGGTAATGGAGGGAGACCCTCATTGTTACACAAAATTACATATAAGAGGTTGTGAGGGGAATGGGAAAATAAACAAAGATATAAATGTATTACAGTAGATGGGGTAGAGAGGGAAGATGGGAGGGGAGCAGGGATAGTAGAGGATAGAAAATGTAGCAGAATACAACAGTTACTAATAGGGCATTATAAAAATGCGGATGTGTAACAGATATGATTCTGCAATCCGTACTTGGGATAAAAATGGGAGTTCATAACCCACTTGAATCTAATGTATGAAATATAATATGTCAAGAGCTTTGTAATGTTTTGAACACCCAATTAAAAAAATAAAATAATAATATGAAATAAAATAATTAAAAAAAAACATGGAGAAATATTTCACTGTCATCCAGAACAATGCCTTGACATTACCCTCGCCCCAAGTAATTCATCATTAGAGGAGAAGAGTTCGAAAATCTGGGAATACATAGCTGGAATTTAATATGCTCAAAAGTTCACAACCTTGGAGGTGGTAGAGTAGTTTACTAAAGTAAGGGACAGGGTAAACACTCCACAAATATGGAGCTCTGCTGGCCTAAAGACTTCTTCAGAAACTGCCTCTGAGGTTGGGCACTTGAAATATATGTTGTTGTCAGGAGGTTTAGATTCCTTTGTAATGAGAGCATCAAAGCTGGGTCTGCATCTATGTGACCTGGAGGACATGGTTTCTTATGTTCCAATGAACATGAGTCAGCAGTGCTGAATTCAATCTTTGTAGGTAAACTGTGGTCACTGGGGGCTAAGTGTCTCCCCATGTGGACTGTGAAGCCATTTGGTCATCCTCCACATTTTGTGGTGTTTATTGCTGTTGCACTGGTAGTTTGGTATTTTCTTCACAAAATACAAGGAGTCCAACTGGGACAAAGTGTTGGAGGGAGTTTCTCAAGTGTGGTGGGTCAGGGTCTGCAGGAGAATGCACCCACCAAGGTTCTATTCCAAATAGCATGCCTCTTGACCATAGCAACGTGATTCTGAACATTGCCCTGAAACCTCTCCAAATAAAAATACGCCTTTACATATAAGGGTCTGCTTGCTGCACCATGTCAGTCACAAGCAATTTGGAAGCCAAAGGAAGATCCACATGGCCCCACCACAGATGATTTATCACACACCTGCCGACTGAAGCTCTATGCCCACTACTCAGCAGGCTCCAAATTACTGGCATCTCTGCTCTACACCATTTTCTTGAAACCCAGTCCATCAGGCACTGTCTAGTATACTCATAGTCAGCAACAGGATATCCAAAGTTTCTCCAGTGCCACCTGGCCATGGAAATTTAAAAAAATTTCGCCGTATTTATCTATCCATTTTTCAAGGATGAAGTTGAAGGCACTGTGGGTTTCACTTCATTCAGGAACCATTAAATGGTGAGGATGCTCATTTCAATGAAAGCTCTGGAGAACTCTTATAAGCAAGGCTTCCCAAAGAGTGGCCAATGATCACATGAATCTAGGCGCATTGAGGTCTACAATGTGAGGTCCATGTGTGTTTTGACTCTCAACTATGGCTGCAAGCCTTTCAGAATAAAATTATGTGATACCCTGGCTGAGATTCCCAGTGCTCTGTGCAAAGCCAACCTGGGCCTAGATCTCAGTTTCCAAGGGCGAATCTCATGCATGGCCTCCTAAAATCCTAACACAATTCATGGCAATACTTCTCTGAGGTCAGTACCACAACTCAGTATCTAAGGGGAATCACACCAGAGTTCCAGCCCAGGTGGACCCAGTCGTCACTTCCAACCGCCACCCAAATGACCACAATTAAAACCAAAACACTCCCACATGACCCACATCTTCTTCCATATAGACACTCATCATAACTTCTGGCTGGAGTTTTCCATAAGGGGCTCCGCCCAAGCCAGTGTCAAAAATAAGCTCCCTTGCCCCTTAATTTGACTAAACTCAGGGTGGCCTGTACACCCTTCCTGTGAACCAGATGTGATCAAATAGGCCTGCCATTAATACTGCTCCGCTTCTCCAATTTGAGGACTACTGACTGTGGGTTTTAGATTCTTTATGTGAACTGGAGTCATGATAAAACCCAAGCACCTATGGGATAGAATCTGCAGGGCGTTGAGGAACTCATTTGACACAAAGGATCCCTATTCTCACTTGATGGAGGTCACAAACCTTACAGAGGAAGACGAGAGACTTCATCCACAATGACTGCTCTTTTTGCCACTTTGGTTTTGGATGTACACATGGAATCTTTCTTTAGATCCATCAGGTGATGAGAAACTAAGCAACAGCCTCACACAGGGCCAATGGTCTGAATGAGACACATCTTTTTCAAAGCAATTAAGCAAAGAGCCACAGGTGATCCATTCATTTCCATTTGAAAACTGTTTTCTTCAGGCTTCACAAAGGGGTGGCCAAAGGCAAAGACCTTCATGACATTCAGGGCAACAGAACAATAGGTAACCAAAAGGCCCAAAGCAGGGTTTCTCCACTGAGACTTTAATGGTCACAGTGATTTCTGAGTTTTCTGCGATTCTTGCCATTCCCTTCAGCTATCCAGTACATGGCCATGTCACAGAGCTTGGAGGTGGTATATATCTTGCACAAAAACCATGAGCCTATTCTGGAGAGTGGCCAGAATTCAGGAAGAAAAGTGGAACTTAGGAAGATAGCAGGTGTAGCCAATTGATAAGGCAAGCCGCAGTCCATTCATAAATTGTGCAGGATGAATTCTGGGAAGCTTTCTACTAAACAGGACACATCCATTGATCGAATATCTTTTCTAATGTCTACAACCATGGATAAAAGTTGGATACACAGACATAGAAACACTCGCCTTGCCAAACGACTTACTAGAAACAGTTCACTCCAAACCAAACAAACTGCCTTCCTTGCCTATTCTCAGAACATGAGACAAAACCACAAACCTACAACCAAACCTACAAAGGCACCTCCTTCCGCCAAGTAGGTCTTTGACTATCTGGAGTGCCCTCTGACTTTTAGGCCATACTATGATCCCCTGAAATGGCCACTCCTGTCTCAGATTTGGACTCCATGGCCAACTCTATGAAATTGTCAGGAGCCAGCTGTGAGCCACTACCTGCTTTCTCAGGAAAGGCCCCTCTTCAGAGATTTCCTGCCGTTTGGCCATCCTCACATTAGTAGGTACCAAGAGAGACTGACTCTGTCCTTGGTAAATCCAAACAAATGAGACCACTCGGACTGGAACTGGCCCTGGCTTTTGTGCCTGAATTCCTTGATCCCAAGATCAGAGAGTTCCATCACCAAGAAAGTGAGGTGAGGTCACTTCTTTCAGGAACTGAAAAATCTGTGGAAAGCAACCCTGGGCCTAGATCTCAGTTCCAAGGGTGACTCTTATGCGTGGCCTCCTAAAATCCCAACAAAATTCAATGCAATACTTCTCTAAGGTCAGTTCCACAACTCAGTCTCTAAGGGGAATCACACCAGAGTTCAAGCCCAGGTGGACCCAGTCATTTCTTCCAACCACCACACAAATGACCACAATTAAAACCAAAGCACTCCCACAAGGCCCTCATCTTCTTCCATATAGACACTCATCGTAATGTCTGGCTGAAGATTTTCATGAGGGGCGAAGCCCAAGAAAGTGTCCAAAATAAGCTCACTTGGCCCTCATTTGCCTAAAGTCAGGGTGGCCTGGACACCCTTCCTGTGAACCAGGAGTGATCAAATAAGCCTGTCATTAATAATGCTCTGTTTCTCCAATGTGAGGCCTACTGATTTTCAGGTATAGATTCTTTGTGATTTGGAGTCATGCGAAACCCCAAGCACCTCTGCAGGGCTTTGAGGAACTCATTTGACCCAAAGAATCCATTTTCTCACTTGACGGAGGTCAGGAACCTAACAGAGGAAGGCAAGAGACTTCATCCACAATGACTGATCTTTTTGCCATTATGGTTTTTGATGCACACATGGGATTATTCTTTAGATCCATCAGGTGCTGAGAATGTAAGTCACAGCCACACACAAGGCCAAGAGGCTAATTCAGCCACATCCCTTTCCAAAGCAATTAAACAAAGAGCCACAGGTGATGCCCATTCATTTCCATTTGAAAATTGTTTTCTTCAGGCTTCACAAAAGGGTGGCCTGAGACAAAGTCTTTCCTGACATTCAGTGCAACAGAACAATAGGTAAGCAAAAGGCCCAAAGCAGGGTTTTTCCACTGAGACGTTCCTGTTCACACTGATATCTGAGTTCTCTGAAAGGCTGGCCATTCTCTTCAGCTATCCAGTACATGGCCATGTCACAGAGCTTGGAGTGGTACATATCTTGGACACAAAACCATGAGCCTATTCTGGAGAGTGGCCAGAATTCAGGAAGAAAACAGGAACTTAGGAAGATAGAACGTATTGCCTCTCAATAAGACAAGCTGCAGTCCATTCATAAATTGGGCAGAATGAATTATGGGAAGATTTATACTAGACTGGAGGCATTCATTAATGCATTCTCTTTTCTAATGTCTACAACAACGGACACAGTGGGATACACAGACACAGAAACACTCGCCTGGTCAAACGACTTACTAAAAACAATCCACTCCAAACCAAACAAACCAACTTTCCTACCTATTCTCAGGACATGGCCTGACCTCTCTCAGATCTGGTTTCCTTGGCCAACTCTGTGAAGTTGTCAAGAAAAAGGGGTGAGCCACTACCTGCTTCTTCTGGAAAGGTCCCTCTTCAGAGCTCTCCTGGCATTTGGCCATCCTCACATCAGTAGGTACAAAGAAAGACTGACTCTGTCCTTGGTAAATCCAAACAAGTGAGCCCACTGGAGCTGGGGCTGCCTTGGGGTGCCTGGATTCTTGGATACAAAAGTTCAGAGAGTTCCATCACCAAGGAAATGAGGTATGTCACTTTCTTTGGAACTGAATGAGGTCACTGCCTTGGCGACCACTTTGTCCTAACAGTTGCTTCCAAGTGTCCCATGAGATGGAGGCTGCCCCTACTTCCTGTGACACTTTCACAAGGTAGAATGGTATGTCAACCATAGGCACCCAGCAGCAGCTCTCGACAGAGGCCTGGTTTGGTCCATCTTCTCTACAATAAAAAGAGAGAGGCTGATTCAGACACATCCCTTCATCCTGACCAGGTTGTTTGCCATGGAAGATGACTTTTGCTCTCTCAGGTCCTTCATAGCTGCCTACATCTTCTCCAGGTATCATTTTGAATGGACCTTTGAGGTTCTCAGCAGGTGGAATGTCCCCTACTTTCCTGTATTGTAAGAACGACTCTCTCCCTGCTCTTCTGTAAAATGAGATTGAGGGAACAGTGTATGTTTAGGGTTAATAACAGGTTCGATTTGGGTTAGCAATCATTCTGTGCGATAAATAATGGTATTGGGAACCTGCGATATTTACAAGAATATCGAGGTGAAATATAAGTATGAAAACAGAAATCTAGGTATGATTTGAAACCCAGAAGGGCATTGGGCCCTTAATTGGGATACTTAGTTTTTAATTATATTCTGCAAAGATGTCTCAGACAATTTGATATACAATGGCATAGAACCTTGTACCTTGGATGTTTGAATGTGGAAGAGAACATCCAATCCAAAGGGATAGTCGGTAGGATTAGGAAGATAGTCGGTAGGTTTAGGAAGAAGAATGAGTGTAGGATTGGGACTAAAAATTCTTTAGCTATAAGGTTTCGGTTAGAGAGTGAATGTAAATGTCAGCACATATGAAGAGTCAGTCACTATGATGAAATTTGGAAAATATGTAGAAAAGCAGATATCAATACAGACATTATGAAATCAGGCAAAGTATTAAGTGAGTGATAGGAGTAGACATTTTCACCAGGGTTGAGTTTGAATATATAAACTTAGGAAGAAACAAATATCTAGTAACTAATAGGATTGACATTTGAGAGCATTAGGCAACCTGGACATGGAAGTTTTTAATAATCCATGATCTCTTTTCATTTAGTTTTTGGTACAATCATAAGTGTGACCTTTACATTTTTTGTCCAGAATATTACTGTGATAAAATGTATATGTAGATCAGGTGACATGAGTATTTCTACCACCATTACTGGGAGCAATATATTGAAGACATAAAATTATTATTGGGGATACAAAGAGGTGTACCCTGTGTCCATGAATATAGAGATTAAGCATGAATACACCATACTGTGAATAAATAATATAACTGATTCCAACTTTAAATAATGGATTGAATTGATATCTGAAAATATACAATAAATCTTATATTGATATACATTCATTCATTCCAACCAGTTATACATCTAATGGTAATATTAGTGTTTTGGTTTATCATGAAGAGTGTGTGAAGTTTGCTTCAAAATTGATTATGGAAATCGAAAATAATGTGTTCAGAAAGAATTCTCATGCAAAGACCAGTCAAGAAATATGGAGGAATACATGTGTTCTGAAGCAGGAAGAGATTGAAAGTGAAACAAATGCCTATGAATTTGCTAAATTGTTTATGAAATATATATCCTATGATGTGCATAAACTGATGAAATTGTAATGTACCAGTTTTGAATAAAAATTAACGTAAAAATACACATCATGTCCCATTGGAATCTACTTGCATTGATGTTAAACTTGGTAAGTTACTGTAGAAATATTAGGATTCGCGTGCCTCATTCACCGAAGTTAGTTTCCTTTTTTTTTAAATTTTTTATGGTTGTTCTAAACATTACATATTTCTTGATATATCATATTTCACACTTTGATTCAAGTGGGTTATGAACTCCCATTTTTACCCCGTATACAGATTGCAGAATCACATCAGTTACACATCAATTGATTTACACATTGCCATACTAGTGTCTATTGTATTCTGCTGCCTTTCCTATCCTCTACTATCCCTCCTCCTCTCCCCTCTCTTCCCCTCTTCTCTTTCTACCCCCTCTACTGTAATAAATTTCTCCCTTTTTGTATTATTTTTCCCTTTCCCCTCACATCCTCTTTGATGTAATTTTATATAACCCTGTGGGTCTCCTTCCATTTCCAATCAATTTCTCTTCTCTATCCCTTTCTCTCCCACCTCTCATCCCTATTTAATACTAATCTTCTTCTCATGCTCTTCATTCCTACTCTGTTCGTAGTTACTCTCCTTTTATCAAAGAAGGCATTTGGCATTTGTTTTTTAGGGATTGGCTAGCTTCACTTAGCATAATCTGCTCTAATGCCATCTATTTTCCTGCAAATTCTATGATTTTGTCATTTTTTAAAGCAGAGTAATACTCCATTGTGTATAAATGCCACATTTTTTTTATCCATTCTTCTATTGAAGGGCATCTAGGTTGGTTCCACAGTCTTGCTATTGTGAATTGTGCTGCTATGAACATCAATGTAGCAGTGTCCCTGTAGCATGATCTTTTAAGGTCTTTAGGGAATAGACCGAGAAGAGGAATAGCTGGGTCAAATGGTAGTTCCATTCCCAGCTTTCCAAGAAATCTCCATAATGCTTTACAAATTGGCTGCACCAATTAGCAGTGCCTCCAATAATGTACAAGTGTACCTGTTTCTCCACATCCTCACCAGCACTTGTTGTTGTTTGACTTCATAATGGCTGCCAATCTTACTGGAATGAGATGGTATCTTAGGGTGCTTTTGATTTGCATTTCTCTGACTGCTGGGGATGGTGAGCATTTTTTCATGTACTTGTTTTTTGATTGTATGTCCTTCTCTGAGAAGTGTCTGTTCTGGTTCTTGGCCCATTTGTTTATTGGGTTATTTGTTATCTTATTGTCTATTTTTTTCAGTTCTTTGTATACTCTGAATATTAGGGCTTTGTCTGAAGTGTGAGGAGTAAAGATTTGTTCCCAGGATTTAGGCTCCCTATTTACCTCTCTTATTGTTCCTTTTGCTGAGAAAAACCTTTTTAGTTTGAGTAAGTCCCATTTGTTGATTGTAGTTATTAACTCTTGTGCTATGGGTGTCCTATTGAGGAATTTGGAGCCCGACCCCACAGTATGTAGATCGTAGCCAACTTTTTCTTCTATCAGACTCCATGTCTCTGATTTGATATCAAGCTCCTTGATCCATTTTGAGTTATCTTTTGTGCATGGCGAGAGAAAGGGATTCAGTTTCATTTTTTTACACATGGATTCCAAGTTTTCCCAGCACCATTTTTTGCAGATGCTATATTCCTTCATTGCATGCTTTTAGCCCCTCCATCAAATATAAGATAGTTGTAGTTTCCTGGCTTGGTTTCTGTGTCCTCTATTCTGAACAATTGGTCCACCCTCCTGTTTTGGTACCAGTACCATGCTATTTTTGTTACTATTGCTCTGTAGTATAGTTTGAAGTCTGGTATCACTAGACCGCCTGATTCACACTTCCTGCTTAGTATTGTTTTTTTTTATTCTGTGTCTTTTATTTTTCCATATGAATTCTATGATTGCTTTCTCTATTTCTAGAAGAAATGCCGTTTGGATTTTGATTGGCATTGCATTAAACCTATTGAGAACTTTTGGTAATATCACCATTTTGATGATGTTAGTTCTGCCTATCCATGAACAGGATATATTTTTACATCTTCTAAGATCTTCTTCTATTTCTCTCTTTAGGGTTCTGTGGTTTTCATTGTATAAGACTTTCACATCTTTTGTTAGGTTGATTCCTAATTATTATTATTATTTTTTTAGGATATTGTGTATGGAGTGGTTGTCCTCATTTCCATTTCAGAAGATTTGTCGCTGATATGCAGGAATGCCTTTGATTTATGCATGTTGATTTTATATCCTGCCACTTTTCTGAATTCATTTATTAGCTCCATTAGTTTCTTTGTAGACCCTTTTGGGACTGCTAGATATAGAATCATGTGATCTGCAATAGTGATAATTTAAGTACTTCTTTTCCAATTTTTATGCCCTTTATTTCTTTCGTCTGTCTAATTGCTCTGGCCAGTGTTTCGAGAACTATGTTGAACAGAAGTGGTGAGAGAGGGCATCCCTGTCTTGTTCCAGATTTTAGAGAGAATGCCTTCAATTTTTCTCCATTCAGAATGATGCTAGCCTGAGGCTTAGCATAGATTGCTTTTACAAATTGAGGTATGTTCCTCTTATCACTAGTTTTTCTAGAGTGTTGAACATAACAGAATGCTGTACTTTATTGAATGCTTTTTTTGCATCTATTGAGATGATCATAAGGTTCTTATTTTTAAGTCTATTGATGTGGTGAATAATATTTATTGATTTCCGTATATTGAACCAGCCTTGCGCATCACATGGATGAATTCTACTTGATCAGGATTCACAATTTTTTTGATATTTTTTTTTGTATCCAATTCGCCAGAATTTTATTGAGGATTTTTTCATGTAGGTTCATTAGAGATATTGGTCTGTAGTTTTCTTTCTTTGAAGTGTCTTTGTCTGCTGTAATAATCAGGGTGATGTTGGCCTCGTAGAATGAATTTGGAAGTTCTCCCTCTTTTTCACTTTCTTGAAATACCTTGAAAAATATTGGTATTCGTTCCTCTTTAAAGGTTTTGTTAAACTCTGCTGTATACCTATACAGTCCTGGGCTTTTCTAAGTTGGTAGTGTTTTGATGGTTTCTTCTATTTCCTCAATTGATATTGGTCTGTTTATGTTGCTATATTCTCCTGACTCAATATGGGCAGATCATATGACTTAAGAAATTTATCGATGCCTTCACTATCTTCTATTTTATTGGAGTATAAGGATTCAAAATAATTTCTGATTATCTTCTGTATTTCTGAAATATCTGTTGTGATATTTCTTTTTTAATCCCTTATTCTAGTAATTTGAGTTCTCTCTCTTCTTCTCTTTGTTATCATTTCTAAGGGTCTGTCAATTTTATTTATTTTTTCAAAGAACCAACTTCTACTTTTGTCAAGTTTTTTCAATTGTTTCTTTTGTTTCAATTTCATTAATTTCAGCTTTGATCTTAATTATTTCTTGCCTTCTACTTCATTTGCTGTTGCTTTCGTCTTCTTTTTCTAGGATTTTGTGATGAAGTATGAGATCATTTATTTGTTGGTTGTTTCTTTTTTTAAGGAATGAACTCCAAGCAATGAATTTTCCTCTTAGAACTGCTTTCAATGTGTCCCATAGATTCCGGTATGTTGTGTCTGCATTTTCATTTATTTCTAAGAATTTTTAAATTTCCTCCTTGATGTCTTCTATAACCCATTGATCACTCAGTAACCTATTGTTCATTCTCCAAGTGATGCATGATTTTTCCTTCCTTCTTTTATCATTGATTTTTAGTTTCATTCCATTATGATCAGATAATATGCATGGAATTAACTGTACTCCTTTATATTGTCTAAGAGTTGCCCTGTGACATAATATATGATCTATTTTTTACAAGGATACATGTGCTGCTGAGAAAAAAGGTAACTGCTTGATGTTGGGTGTTATATTCTACATATCTCAAATAAGTCTAGGTTATTAATTGTGTTATTGAGTTCTATAGTTTCCTTATTCAACTTTTGTTTGGAAGATCTGTCCAGTGGTGAGAGAGGTGTGTTCATGGCTCCCATGATTACTGTATTGTGGTCTATTAGACTATTGAAATTGAGAAGAGTTTCTTTGATGAACATAGCTGCACCATTGTACGGGGAATATATATTAACGATTGCTGTGTCTTGTTGGTGTATGGTTCTCTTGAGCAGTATGTAGTGTCTCTCTTTATCCCTTTTGATTAACTTTGGCTTAAAATCTATTTTATTTGATATGAGTATGGACTCTCCTGCTTGTTTCCGAAGTCCATATGAGTGATATGATTTTTCCCAAACTTTCACCGTCAGTCTATGTATGCATTTTCCTATCAAATGCGTCCCCTGTAGGCAGCATATTGTTGGGTCTTGTTTTTTGTTCAATTCTACTAGCCAGTGTGTCTTCATTGGTGAGTTTAAGCCATTAACATTTAGGGTTATTATTGAGATATGGGTTGTTCTTCCAGCGATATTTGTTTATTTATGTTCCTAAACATGGTTTGTTTTCCTCTTTGATTATCCCCAGTCTTTACTGTACTCCCTCCCGCTGTTGGTTTTCATTGATATTTTCCATTTCCTCTTCCTGTAATATTTTGCCGAGGATGTTTTGAAGAGATGGTTTTCTAGCTGCAAATTCTTTGCACTTTTGTTTATCGTGGAAGGTTTTAATTTCATTTTCCATCCTGAAGCTTACTTTCGCTGGATACACAATTCTTGGTTGGAACCCATTTTCTTTCAGTGTTTGAAATATGTTATTCCTGGATCTTCTAGCTTTCAGAGTCTGTTTTGAAAGATCAGCTGTTATCCTGATTGGTTTACCCCTAAATGTAATCTGCTTCCTTTTTCTTTTAAAATTCTCTCCTTTTTCTGTTTGTTGGGCATCTTCATTATAATGTGTCTAGTTGTGGCTCTCTTATGATTTTGCACATTCGGCGTTCTGTAGGCTTCTAGAACTTGGGATTCTTTTTTATTTATCAAGTCTGGGAAGTTATCTCGTATTATTTCATTGAATAGGTTGCTCATTCCTTTTGTTTGAACCTATATACCTTCCTGTATCCCAATGTCTCTTAAGTTTGGCCTCTTTATGTTATCCCATATTTCTTGGATGTTCTGCTCGTGGTTTCTTAACAGTCTTGCTGAGCTGTCTATGTTCTTTTCAAGTTGAAATACTTTGTCTTCATTGTCTGATGTTCTATGTTCTAAGTGTTCTACTCTGCTGGTAGTATTCTCAATTGAGTTTTTAAGTTGGTTTATTGCTTCCTGCAATTCTAGGATTTCTGTTTGTTTTTACAACCTCTATCTCCCTATATAGTTGATCTTTTGCTTCTTGGATTTGTTTATGTAATTCATTGTCGAAGGGATCTTTAATTGTCTGATTTTGTTGTCTAATGTCTTCCTTGAGACTCCAGATCATCTAAAGCCTGAGTATCCTGAATTCTTTATCTGACATTCCATCTGATGCAGCTATTACCTCTTCTAAAATTGTGTTTACCTGCATTGCTTGTGGTCCTTTCTTTTCTTGTCTTTTCATACTGCTCGCGTTTCTCTCTGCTTGTTGAAACTGTTGTGTTTTTGAAATTTTCCCCCTATATACTTATATTGCTCTTGTATAGTTGAAAAGTCTCCCTTGAAGTAGCGGGCGGTGGCTGTTCTGCTCCTCCAATTGGGGTGATCTATCTACCACGCTGACGGGCTGCTGGGCCTGTTGTGCTGGTTGGTCGCAGGTCTGTCTACAATGCGGGCGCGGGCAGTGGCTCTGCTCTGCCCCTCCTCCATTTGGTGTGACGTGTCTACAACGCCCACGGACCCCTCGGCCTGTTCTGCTGATCCATTGCAGGTCTGCCTACCTTGCAGTTGCGGGCAGCAGCTCTACTCTGCCCTTACTCAAATTGGGATGACGTGTCTACCATGCCGGCAGGACGCTGAGCCTCTTTGCTGGTCGGTCGCAGGTCTGTCTATTTTGTGGGCACGGGCAGTGGATCTGCTCTACCCCTACTCCAAATGGGGTTATGTGTCTGCCGTGCCCGCAGGCCACTTGGCCTGTTTCGCTGTTCGGTTGCCTACGTTGTGGGCGAGGTTGGTCACTCTGCTCTGCCCCTACTCCAATTGGGGTGATGTGACTACCTCGCCGGCAGGTTGCTGGGCCTGTTCTGGGCATGGGTGGTGGCTCTGCTCTGCCCCTATTCCTATTGGGGTGACCTAACAACCATGCTGGTGGGCCGATGGGCTTGTAATGGGCCCGGGAGAAGGCTCTGCTCTGCCACTACTCCAATAGGGGTGCCGTGTCTACCACACCGGCGGGTCGTTGGGCCTGTTCTGGGCATAGGCTGTGGCTCTGCTCTGCCCCTACTACAATTGGGGTGACGTGACTACCAAGCCTGCTGGTCGATGGGCCTGTTTCGGGCACGGGCGGCGGCTCTGCTCTGTCCCTACTCCAATTGGGATGACGTGACTACCACGCCTGCGGGTCGCTGGGCCAGTGCCGGGCGTGAGCGGTGTCTCTGTTCTGTCCCTCTAGCTTGAAGACAGAGTGAGAGAGACTCGGGTGTTTGTGACTCACTTTTTTTACCAGGAGACCAACTGTTTCTCTCACCGCTGGTATCGATGAAGTTATCTCCTCCGCCACTTTGTGATGACTTCAGATCTCTAACATGTTGGTATCCCATGTGAATGTCAGCATTTCGTTCCCTTTGCCGGATGAACAAAGCAATGGGTGAGTCCTGACCGGCCCTCACAAGCCCCGTCTCAATCCTGTTGCCACTGCCTATGAAGGCTCGGTAGGTATTTACCTCCACAGTATTCAGCAAGACCTAGACCGAGAAGCAGTTTCCGCAGGTTCTTTAGCCCTGGGCCTGATCAGTTCCAGGAGCCAGAATTCAGCCGCTCTGGGCTTGGTGTATGTTCTGATAGGAGCAGGCCTGAGTAATTTGTCTCCGAGACACAGGCGAATGACAGCCTGAGATTACCTGTTCTATAGCTGAATGAGCTGCTATCAGTTGAAAACAGGAATGGTGACGTCAGCTCTCCAAGATGGTGGCCCCTGGCTTCCTCTGTGGTCTGACTGGTGTGGAAAACCGAATTGGACCGTGTATTTCCCTGGTCTCAAACCCAGAATTCAGCAATGAGCACAGTGATTGTACAGATGGCAGGAGCCCACAGAATCTGCACCACTGAATATTTGTGTTGCTATCTCATTGCTTCGCAGCACGCGCCACAGACTCTACCCGCAGGGCGATTTGCTGAATAAGCAGCATGATGCTCCATGCAGACAAATCACTCACGTTTGAGCCCCGTAGCTGATCCTCGTGAGATGGAAATACTTCCACTAGGTTTAGGACCACCCAAATTTTGCTGGAAATTCGTCATTCTCCTGCACAGTGACGCTGTACATGGGGTTGATGCACTCCTTTTGCTGTCATCATATGATCCCCTGAAGTTAGTTTTCAGTACTAGGAAACAAATATGTATTTCAGGTGGATGAATATTTCTGAGAATAAACTTGTGAAAAGTTGATTTTACATCCACATACATAAATATGAATGAATTTAGGGAGTGTATTATCAGACAAATACATTTCATATTTTGAAAAATCTGGAGAGTGAATATATATATATATATATATATATATATATATATATATATACACACACACACACACACAGACATTAAAAAGTAGCATTATGTATGCCAATTGAAATTCACCATGAAAAATATATCATCCAGAGATCCAAAAATATTCATTTTCCTTTCATTTTCCTGAACATCAATTTATGCTGTACAACTAGAAAACTGACCCATATGTTGAATTTTCAGTTCCAACAGCGTTTAGTAGGAGTGATCTTTTCTTACAATTTGTATCTGCCAAGTCAGCCACCTCACAAAATGTATGTGTGATACCAGGTATAATTCAATATGTGCATAAAAAATACATGTGCTGAATAGGCTACAGAGAAAGGGAGACAGTTATTCACATATTTGTTAACTTTTAAAACACATGGAAAACTATTTCAATTAAAATTGGCTTGATTTATAACACCTACCATTTATCATACGAAAGGCAAATCCAACTATACACCATGCCTCCTGTGAACCTCTTGTATTTCTATTTTGTCTGGGTTATTTTTCTGCATCATATTAAGATTATAAGTAAAAGTCTAGAAGGAAATTTGTTAGTGTCAGGGATTCAGTATTTCGAATGGAAAATTGGAAAATGTATCCAATGTGTATGCAAATATGTGCTACATAAAATTCTTCCCACTCTCATTCAGAACAATGCCTTGGCATTACCTTCGCCCCATGTAAGACACAATTAGAGGAGAAGAGTTAGAAAATCTGTGAATACATATCTGGAATAGAAAATGCTCAGGAGTTCACAAATTTGGAGGTGGTAGAGGAGTTTCCAAAAGTAAGGGACAGGGTAAACACTCCACAAACATGAAGCTCTGCCGGCCCAACATCTGGAGAAACTACCTCTGAGGTTGGGCACTTGAAATATATTTTGTTGTCAGGAGCATTAGCTTCCTTTGTAGTGAGACCATCAAAGCTGGGTCTGCATCTATGTGACATGGATGACATGGTTTCTTATTTTCCAATGAACATGAGGCAGCAGTGCTGAATTTTCTCTGTGTAGGTAAACTGTGGCCACTGAGGGCAAGTGTCTCCTCATGTGGACTGTGAAGCCATTTGGTCATCCTCCACTCTTCATGGTGTTTCTTGCTGTTGCACTAGGAGTGTGGTATTTGCTTCATGAAATAAAAAGCGTTCACCTGGGACACAGTGCTGTAGGGAATTCTGTCAGTTGTGGTGGGTCGGGTTCTGTTGGAGAATGCATCAACCAGGCTTCTATCCCACATAGCTTGCTCCATTGACCATAGCAACCTGATTCTGAACATTGCCCTAAAACCTCTCCATATAACAAGATGCTTTTACATATAAGGGTCTACTGGCTGCAAAATGTCAGTCACAAGATATTTGGACACCAATGGCAGATAAACATGGCAACACCAGAGATTTTTTATCACACACCTGCCCACCACGGCTCTAGGAACACTACTCAGCAGGCTCCAACTTACTGGCATCTCTGTTATACACCATTTTCATGTAAACCAGTCAATAAAGGCATTGTCTTGTATTCTCATGATCAGCTAGAGGACATCCAAAGGTTCTCCTGTGACACCTAGTTTTGGGAATTTCAAAAATTTCATGGTTTTTATCTGGCCAATTTTCAAGGATGAAGTTGGAGGCACTGTGGGTTTCAATTCATTCATTAACCATTAAATGTTGAGTAAGCTCATTTCAATGAAAGCTCTGGAGAACTCTCAGAGGCAAGGCTTCCCAAAGGGTGGCCAAAAGGTCACATGAAGCCAGGCCCATTGAGGTCTACAATATGAGGTCCATGAGCCTTTGACTCTCAACTATGGCTGCCAAGACTTTCAGAAGAAAATCGTGTGATATCCTGGCTGAGATTCCCTTTGCTCTGTGGAAAGCTACCTTGGGCCTAGATCTCACTTTCCAAGGGCGACTCTCATGCATGGCCTTCTAAAATCCCAACACAATTCATGGCAATACTTCTCTGAGGTCAATTCCAGATCTCAGTCTCTATGTTGAATCACACAAGAGTTCAAGCCCAGGTGGACCCAGTCTTCTCTTCCTACCGCCATACAAATGTTCACAGCTAAAACCAAAACACCCCAACATGGCCCTCATCTTCTTCCATGTAGACACTCATCATAACCTCCGGCTGGAGGTTTCCAGGAGGTACACAGCCCACGTCCGTGTCCAAAATAAGCTCCCTTGCCCCTCATTTGCCTAAAATCAGGGTGGCCTGGAATCCCTTCCTTTGAAACAGAAGTGAAAAAATAGGCCTGCCCTTAATACTGCTCTGCTTCTCCAACTTGAGGCCTACTGAGTGTGGCATTTAGATTCTTTATGTGAATTCATTTTTTTTGTTGTTGTTGTACTTTAACGTTTTTAAATGTTTTCATTTTTAAAATATTTTTATTTTATTATTATTATTATTATTATTATTTTAAATTTTAATATTCATTTTTTAAATGATCATTATTTTTAATTTTTTTTCTTTCTTTCTTTCTTTTCTATTTTTTTTCTTTTGTCTTATCGTTTCTTTTCAATTTTCTTATTTCCCCTTCCTTTAATTCTACCTGCCTACTCTCATTCTCTTTAGTGACTTCTTCCCTTTCCTTCTAATATCTTTCCTCCCAAGCATCAAATAAAATTATAAGAGTAAACAGTAACTCAGCAGTGAAACAGAGCAAAAAGTAACATGAGCAGCACAAAAAATCAAGGAAGAAAATAAGTACAAACAATGAAGGACAGCCTAAATATTCAGGAGGACCTATAGTCATCAGAAAAATGGTCATATAAAGAACTCAAGGAATACCTTAGACAGATGGAATGGAAACTTAAAGAGGATACGAGACTGCAAATCCAAACAGTGAAAGAACACATTGAAAATGAATTAAATAAACAGATAAAAGAAGAAGTTATGAATCTTTATCAGGAGATAGAGATTATAAAAAAATCAAACAATAATTCTAGAAATGAAGGAAACGATAAACCAAATTAAAAAGTCAATTAAGAGTATCACTAACACTGTGCAGCAAGTAGAAGACAGAATGTTCGATAATGAAGACAAAATATATCATCTTGAAATGAATCTAGCCAACACAGAAAGGCTGGTACAAAATCATGAGTAAAAAATCCAAGAGATATGGGATAACATAAAAAAACAAATTTATGAGTCATCTGGATAGGTACACAGATACAAACCAATGAAATGAGTAATCTATTGAATGAAATAATTACAGAAATATTTCCAGAAATACAAAGTAAACGGATATACAAATTGGACATGCTTACAGGACACCGAGCACACAAAATCACAGTAGATCAACACCAAGACACATCGTTATGAAGATATCCAATATACAAAACAAAGAGAAAATATTAAAAGCTCTAAGAGAAAGGAGGCAGATTACATTAAGGGGTAAACCAATAAGGTTGAGAAGGGATTTTTCATCACAGTCGCTGAAAGCGAGAAGATCCTTGAACAACGTATTTCAAACACTGAAAGACAATGAATGCTAACCAAAAATTCTGTATCCAGCAAAATTAAGCTTCAGGTATGACAATGAAATAAAAATATTTCATGATAAACAAAAGCTAAAAGAATTTGTAGCCAGAAAAGCAGCATTGCAAAGCATCTTGAGCAAAACAATACACGAAGAAGAAATGAAAATCAACAACCAAAACCATCAGTGGGAAGTGCCTCAGTAATGACAGAGGGTGGGGGAAAAGCTAATCATGGAGAAACAAACTAAATTAAAAAAAAAAGAAGAATCATCAATTATGGGTGGCAGTACAAACCATATATTAATAGTGACTCTAAATGTTAATGGCTTAAACTCTCCAATAACGCGACATAGGCTGGTAACTTGGATTAAAAACGAATCCAACAATATGTTGCCTCCAGGAGACACATCTGAATGGAAAAGACATACAGGCTGAAGGTGCAGTTTTGGAAAAAATATACCATGCAATGGTCCTCGTAAGCAAGCAGGGGTGGCCATCCTCATATCGAATAAAATCGACTTCAAGACTAATTTAATCAAAAGGGATAAGAAAGGACATTATATACTGTTAAAAGGAACCATTCACCAACAAAACATAAAAAATATCAATATTTATGCACCAAATAATGGTGCTGCAACGTTCAAAAAACAAATTCTCCTCAAGTTCCAGAATGAAATAGACCACAACACAATAATTATGGGAGACTTCAACACACCACTCTCACCATTGGACAGATCCTCCAAACAAAAGTTGAATAAAGAAAGTATAGAACTCAATATCACAATCAATAACCTACATGTAACTGACATATATAGAATATATCAACCATCATCAAGTGGATATACTTTTTTCTCAGTAGCACGTGGATCCTTCTCAAAAATAAACCATATATTATGCCATAGGGCAACCCTCAGTAAATATAAAGGTGTGGAGATAATACCATGCATTTTATCTGATCATAATGGAATGAAACTGGAAATCAATGATAAAAGAAGGAAGGAAAAATCCTACATCACATGGAAAATGAACAATATGTTACTGAATGATCAGTGGGTTAGAGAAGATATAAAGGAGGAAATCAAAAAATTCTTAGAGATACATGAAAATACAGACGCAACATATCGGAATCTATGGGACACAATGAAAGCAGTTTTAAGAGGGAAATTCATTGCCTGGAGGTCATTCCTGAAAAAAAGTAAAACCGAACAAATAAATGAGCTCACACTTTAACTCAAAGCCCTAGAAAAGGAAGAGCAAAACAACAGAAAATGTAGCAGAACGCAAGAAATAATTAAAATCAGAGCAGAAATCAACGAAATTGAAACAAAAGAAACTATTGAAAAAATTAACAAAACTAAAAGGTGGTTCTTCGAAAAAATATATATGTTCGACAGACCCTTAGCCATGATAATGAAGAGAAGAAGAGAGAGAACTCAAATTACTAACATATGGGATGAAAAAGGCTATATTACAACAGATGCTTCCGAAATACAGAAGACAATTAGAAATTATTTGGAAAACCTATATTCCAATAAAATAGAATATAGTGAAGACATCAACAAATTTCTCAAGTCATATGATTTGCCCAGACTGAGTCAGGAGGATACACACAACTTAAACAGACCAATGTCAATGGATGAAACAGAAGAAGCAATCAAAAGACTACCAACCAAGAAAAGCCCAGGAACGGATGGCTATACAGCGGAGTTTTACAAAACATTTAAAGAAGATTTAATACCAATACTTTTCAAGTTATTTCAGGATAGAGAAAAAGAGGGAGCTCTGCCAAATTCATTCTATGAGGCCAACATCACGCTAATTCCGAAATCAGAAAAAGACACCTCAAAGAAAGAAAACTACAGACCAATATATCTGATGAACCTACATGCAAAAATCCTCAATAAAATTCTGGCGAATCGAATACAAAGGCACATCAAAAAAATTATGCAACATGATCAAGTAGGATTCATCCCTGGGATGCAACGATGGTTCAATATACGGAAATCAATAAATGTTATTCACCACATCAATAGACTTAAAGATAAGAACCATATGATCATCTCGTTAGAAGCAAAAAAAGCACTTGACAAAGTACAGCATCCCTTTATGTTCAAAACATTAGAAAAACTAGGGATAACAGGAAATTACCTCGACATTGTAAAAGCTATCTATGCAAAGCCTCAGCTAGCATCATTATGAATGCAGAAAAATTGAAGGCATTTCCTCTAAAATCTGGAACAAGACAGGGATACCCTCTCTCACCACTTCTATTCCATATAGTTCTCAAAACACTGGCCAGAGCAATTAGACAGACTAAAGAAATAAAAGGCATAAAAATAGGAAAATAAGAACGTAAATTATCACTATTTTCGGGTGACATTATTCTAAACATAGAAGACACAAAAGGGTCTACAAAAACTACTAGAACTAAAAAATGAATGACCTGCGACCCACTGGCAGGTCAGGCCCAGAACCTGCTGAGGGGCACTGTTGCCCCACGCACCTGCAAGGTAGGCGGTACCGTGACCACTGACAAAACAGGCCCAGTGGCCCGTCTGACACATCACCCCGGTTGGAGGAGGGGCAGGGCAGCCACCAGCGCCTGTTAGGTAGACAGACCTGCAAACGACAGACAGAACAGGCCTAGCAGCCAGCGGAGGGGCAGAGCCGCTGCTCACGCCTGCAAGATAGGCGGACCTGTGACCACCGAAAGAACAGGCCCACCGAAAGTACAGGCACAGCGACCTGCCGGCGTGGTAGGCACATTGCCCCAATTGGAGGAGGGGCAGAACCACCGCCAAAGCCTGCGAGGGAAACTTTGCAACTATACAAGAGCAATATAAATATATAGGGGGAAAAATCAATAACACAACAGTTTCACCAAGCAGAAAGAAATGTGATCAGTATGAAAAGAAAAGGAAAGAAAGGACCACAAGCAATGCAGGTCAACTCAACTTTAGAAGAGGTAATATCTGCAGCAGATGGAATGTCAGATAAAGAATTCAGGATATACATGCTTCAGATAATCTGGAGTCTCAAGGAAGACATTAGACAGCAAAATCAGACAATGAAAGACCACTTCAACCACTTCGAAAATGAATTACATAAACAAATCCAAGAAGCAAAAGATCAATTATACAGGGAGATCGAGGTTATAAAAAACAAACAAACAGAAATCCTGGAAATGCAGGAAACAATAAACCAAATTAAAAACTCAATTGAGAATACTACCAGCAGAGTAGAACACTTAGAAGATAGAACATCAGACAATGAAGACAAAGTATTTCAACTGGAGAAGAACATAGACAGCTCAGCAAAGCTGTTAAGAAACCATGAGCAGAACATTCAAGAATATGGGATAACATAAAGAGACCAAACTTAAGAGTCATTGGGATACAGGAAGGTCTAGAGGTCCAAACAAAAGGAATGAGCAATCTATTCAATGAAATAATACGAGAAAACTTCCCAGACTTGAAGAATGAGACAGAATCCCAAATCCTAGAAGCCTACAGGATGCCGAATGTGCAAAATCATAAGAGATCCACACCTAAACACATTATAATGAAGATGCCCAACATACAGAATAAGGAGAGAATTTTAAAAGCTACAAGAGAAAGGAAGCAGATTACATTTAGAGGTAAACCAATCAGGATAACAGCTGATCATTCAACACAGACTCTGAAACCTAGAAGATCCTGGAATAACATATTTCAAACACTGAAAGAAAATGGGTTCCAACCAAGAATTGTGTATCCAGCAAAATTAAGCTTCAGTATGGAAGATGAAATTAAAACCTTCCACGATAAACAAAAGTGCAAAGAATTTGCAGCTAGAAAACCATCTCTTCAAAACATCCTCGGCAAAATATTACAGGAATAGGAAATGGAAAATATCAATGAAAACCAACAGCGGGAGGGAGTACAGTAAAGGCTGGGGATAATCAAAGAGGAAAACAAACCATGTTTAGGAACATAAAAAAACAAATATCGCTGGAAGAACAACCCATATCTCAATAATAACCCTAAATGTTAATGGCTTAAACTCACCAATTAAGAGACACAGGCTAGTAGAATGGATCACAAAACAAGACCCAACAATATGCTGCCTTCAGGAGACGCATTTGATAGGAAAAGACATACATAGACTGAAGGTGAAAGGTTGGGAAAAATCATATCACTCATATGGACTTTGGAAACAAGCAGGAGTGTCCATACTCATATCATATAAAATAGATTTCAAGCCAAAGTTAATCAAAAGGGATGAAGAGGGACACTACATACAGCTCAAGGGAACCATACAGCAACAAAACATCACAATCATAAATATATATGCCCTAAACAATGGTGCAGCTATGTTCATCAAACAAACTCTTCTCAAGTTCAAGAGTCTAATAGACCACCATACAATAATTATGGGAGACTTCAACACACCTCTCTCACCACTGGATAGATCTTCCAAAGAAAAGTTGATTAAGGAAACTATAGAACTCAATAACATAATTAATAACCTGGACTTAATTGACATATATAGAATATACCACCCAAGATCAAGCAGTTACACTTTTTTCTCAGCATCACATGGATCCTTCTCAAAAATAGATTTTATATTATGTCACAGGGCAACTCTTAGACAATATAAAGGATTAGAGATAATACCATGCATCTTATCTGAACATAATGGAATGAAATTGAAAATCAACGATAAAAGAAGTAAGGAAAAATCATGCATCACTTGGAGAATGAAAAATAGGTTACTGAATGATCAATGGGTTATAGAAGACATCAAGGAGGAAATTGAAAAATTCTTAGAGATAAATGAAAACACAGACACAACATGTCGGAATCTATGGGACACATTGAAAGCAGTTCTAAAAGGAAAATTTATTGCTTGGAGTTCAATCCTTAAAAAAAGAAAAAAAAAAACAACAAATAAATGATCTAATACTTCAACTCAAAGTCCTACAAAAAGAAGAGCAAAACAACGGCAAAAAAGTAGAAGACAAGAAATAATTAAAATCAGAGCTGAAATTAATGAAATCGAAACAAAAGAAACAATTGAAAAAATTGACAAAAGTAAAAGTTGGTTGTTTGAAAAAATAAATAAAATTGACAGACCCTCAGCCACGCTAACGAAGAGAAGAAGAGAGAGAACTCAAATTACTAGCATACGGGATGAAAAAGGCAATATCACAACAGACACTTCAGAAATACAGAAGATTATCAGAAATTATTTTGAATCCTTATACTCCAATAAAATAGAAGATAGTGAAAGCATCGATAAATTTCTTAAGTCATATGATTTGCCCAGATTGAGTCAGGAGGATATTGACAACCTAAACAGACCAATATCAATTGAGGAAATAGAAGAAACCATCAAAAGACTACCAACTAAGAAAAGCCCAGGACCGGATGGGTATACAGCAGAGTTTTACAAAACCTTTAAAGAGGAACTAATACCAATACTTTTCAAGCTATTTCAGGAAAATGAAAAAGAGGGAGAACTTCCAAATTCATTGTAAGAGGCCAACATCGCCCTGATTCCTAAACCAGACAAAGACACTCCAAAGAAAGAAAACTACAGACCAATATCTCTATTGAACCTAGATGCAAAAATCCTCAATAAACTTCTGGTGAACCGGATACAAAAACATATCAAAAAAATTGTGCACCATCATCAGGTAGGATTTATCCATGGGATGCAAGGTTGGTTCAATATACGGAAATCAATTAATGTTATTCACCACATCAATAGGCTTAAAAATAAGAACCATATGATCATCTCGATAGATGCGGAAAAAGCATTCGACAAAGTACAGCATCCCTTTATGTTCAAAACTCTAGAAAAACTAGGGATAACAGGAACATACCTCAATATTGTAAAAGCAATCTATGCTAAGCCTCAGGCTAGCATCATTCTGAATGGAGAAAAACTGAAGGCATTCCCTCTAAAATCTGGAACAAGACAGGGATGCCCTCTCTCACCACTTCTGTTCAACATAGTTCTCGAATCACTGGCCAGAGCAATTAGACGAAAGAAATTAAAGTCATAAAAATAGGAAAAGAAGAACTCAAATTATCACTATTTGCAGATGACATGATTCTATACCTAGCAGAGCCAAAAGGGTCTACAAAGAAACTATTAGAGCTAATAAATGAATTCAGCAAAGTGGCCGGATATAAAATCAACACGCATAAATCAAAGGCATTCCTGTATATCAGCGACAAATCCTCTGAAATGGAAATGAGGACAAGCACCCCATTCACAATATCCTCAGAAAAAATAAAATACATGGGAATCAACCTAACAAAAGAGGTGTAAGACTTATACATTCAAAACTACAGAACCCTAAACAGAGAATTGAAGAAGATCTTAGAAGATGGAAAAATATACCCTGTTCATGGATAGGTAGAACTAACATCATCAAAATGGCCATATTACCAAAAGTTCTCAATAGGTTTAATGCAATGCCAATCAAAATCCCAATGGCATTTCTTGTAGAAATAGAGAAAGCAATCATGAAATTCATATGGAAAAATAAAAGGCCCAGAATAGCAAAAACATTGCTAAGCAGGAAGTGTGAATCAGGCGGTATAGCTATACCAGACTTCAAACTATACTACAGAGCAATAGTAACAAAAACAGCATGGTACTGGTACCAAAACAGGCGGGTGGACCAATGGTACAGAATAGAGGACACAGAAACCAATCCACAAAACTACAACTATCTTATATTCGATAAAGGGGCTAAAAGCATGCAATGGAAGAAGGCTAGCATCTTCAACAAATGGTGTTGCGAAAACTGGAAATCCATATGCAACAAATTGAAACTGAATCCCTTTCTCTCGCCATGCACAAAAGTTAACTCAAAGTGGATCAAGGAACTTGATATCAAATCAGAGACATGGCGTCTGATAGAAGAAAAAGTTGGCTATGATCTACATACTGTGGGGTCGGGCTCCAAATTCCTCAATAGGACACCCATAGCACAAGAGTTAATAACTAGAATCAACAAATGGGACTTACTCAAACTAAAAAGATTTTCTCTGCAAAAGAAACAATAAGAGAGGTAAATATTGAGCCTACGTCCTGGGAACAAATCTTTACTCCTCACACTTCAGACAAAGCCCTAATATTCAGAATATACAAAGAACTAAAAAAATTAGACAATGAGATAACAAATAACCCAATCAACAAATGGGCCAAGGACCTGAACAGAAATTTCTCAGAGGAGGACATACAATCAATCAACAAGTATATGAAAAAATGCTCACCATCTCTAGCAGTCAGAGAAATGCAAATCAAAACCACCCTAAGATACCATCTCACTCCAGTAAGATTGGAAGACATTAGGAAGTCAAACAACAACAAGTGCTGGCGAGGATGTCGGGAAAAGGGTACTCTTGTACATTACTGGTGGGACTGCAAATTGGTGTGCCCAATTTGGAAAGCAGTATGGAGATTTCTTGGAAAGCTTGGAATGGAACCACCATTTGATCCAGCTATTCCCCTACTCGGTCTATTCCCTAAAGACCTAAAAAGAGCACACTATAGGGACACTGCTACATAAGTGTTCATAGCAGCACAATTCACAATAGCAAGACTGTGGAACCAACCTAGATGCCCTTCAATAGAAGAATGGATAAAAAAATGTGGCATTTATACACAATGGAGTATTACTCTGCATTAAGAAATGACAAAATCATAGAATTTGGAGGGAAATGGATGGCATTAGAGCAGGTTATGCTAAGTGAAGCTAGCCAATCCCTTAAAAACAAATGCCAAATGTCTTCTTTGATATAAGGAGAGTAACTAAGAACAGAGTAGGGACGAAGAGCATGAGAAGAAGATTA
This sequence comes from Callospermophilus lateralis, assembly GCF_048772815.1. Lineage (NCBI taxonomy): Eukaryota > Metazoa > Chordata > Mammalia > Rodentia > Sciuridae > Callospermophilus > Callospermophilus lateralis. Next base: position 28,243 of record NW_027516168.1, read on the forward strand.
ACATTAAACAGGGATGAGAGGTGGGAGGGAAAGGGAGAGACAAGGGAAATTGCATGTAAATGGAAGGAGACCCTCAGGGGTATAGAAAATTACATACAAGAGGAAGTGAGGGGAAAGGAGGAAAAATATAAGGGGGAGAAATGAATTACAGTAGAGGGGGTAGAGAGAGAAGAGGGGAGGGGAGGCGGAGGGGGGATAGTAGAGGATAGGAAAGGCAGAAGAATACAACAGTCACCAGAATGGCAATATGTAAATCAATGGTTGTGCAATTGATGTGATTCTGCAATCTGTATATGGGGTAAAAATGGGAGCTCATATCCCATTTGAATCAAAGTGTGAAATATGAAATATCAAGAACTATGTAATGTTTTGAACAACCTACAATAAAATTAATTAAAAAAAAACAAAATAAAACAACAACAAAAAAAAAAAAACTGCATGGTACTGGTACCAAAACAGGCGGGTGGACCAATGGTACAGAATGGAGGACACAGAGACTAATCCAAAAAGCTACAACTATCTTATATTTGAAAAAGGAGCTAAAAGCATGCAATGGAGGAAATATAGTATCTTCAACAAATGGTGTTGGGAAAAATGGAACTCCATATGCAACAAAATGATACTGAATTCCTTTCTGTCGCCATGCACAAAAGTTAACTCATAGTGGATCAAGGTGCTAGATATCAAATCAGAGACTCTGTGTTTGATAGAAGAAAAAGTTGGCTCTGATCTACATATTATGGGGTTGGGCTCCAAATTCCTTTATAGGACACCCATAGCACAAGAGTTAATAACAAGAATCAACAAATGGGACTACTTAAACTGAAAAGTTTTTTCTCAGCAAGAGAAAGAATAGGAGAGGTAAATAAGGAGCATACATTATGGGAACAAATTTTTACTCCTCACACTTCAGATAGAGCCCTAATATCCAGAATATACAAAGAACTCAAAAAAAATAGACAATAAGATAACAAATAACCCAATTAAAATAATGGGTCAAGGACTTGAACAGACACTTCTCAGAGGAGGACATACAATCAATCAACAAGTACATAAAAAATGCTCACCATTTCTAGCAGTCAGAGAAATTCAAATCGAAATCACCCTAAGATACCATCTCACTCCAGTAAATTGGCAGCCATTATGAAGTCAAACAACAAGTGCTGGCAAGAATGTGGGGTAAAAGATACTCTTGTACATTGCTGGTGGGACTGTTAACTGGTGTGGCCAATTTGGAAAGCAGTATGGAGATTCCTGGGAAAGCTGTGAATGGAACCACAATTTGACTCAGCTATTGCCCTTCTCGGACTATTCCCTGAAGACCTTAAAAGAGAGTAATACAGGGATACTACTACATCAATTTTCATAGCAGTACAATTCACAATTGAAACACTCTGGATCCAACCCAGATGCTCTTCAATAGATGAATGGATAAAAAACATGTGGCATTTATACACTATGAAGTATTACGCAGCACTAACAAATGACAAAATCATAAAATTTGCAGAAAAATGGATGGCATTGGAGAAGATTATGCTTAGTGAAAATAGCCAATCCCTAAAAAATAAATACCAAATGTCTTCTTTGATATAATGAGAGCAACTAAGAACAGAGCAGGGAGCAATAGCAGGAAGAAAAGATTAACTTTAAACAGAGACATGAGGTGGGAGGGTAAGTAAGAGAAAAGGGAAATTGCATGGTAATGGAGGGAGACCCTCATTGTTACACAAAATTACATATCGTTGTGAGTGGAATGGGAAAATAAACATGGAGTGAAATGAATTACAGTAGATGGGGGAAAAAGAGAAGATAGGAAGGGAGGGGAGGGGAGATAGTAGAGTATAGGAAAGGTAGCAGAATACAACAGTAACTAATAGGGCATTATGTAAAAATGTGGATGTGTAACCGATGTGATTCTGTAATCTCTATTTGGGCTAAAAATGGGAGTTCATAAGCCACTTGAATCTAATGTAAGAAATATTATATGTCAAGAGATTTGTAATGTTTTGAGCAACCAATAAAAGAAAAAAAAAGTAGCAATATATATGCCAATCAAAATTCATCATGAAATATATATAATCCACAGATCGAAAAATATTCATTTTACTGAACATGGATTAATGTATAATGATATTCAACTAGGAAGCTCACCCATAGGTTGAATTTTGAGTTCCAACAGCATTTAGGAGGAGTGATCCTTTAGCACAATTTGCATCTGCCAATTCAGTTACCTCACAAGTATGTACGTGTGGTACCAGGTAGAATTCTATATGTGCATATAAAAATACATGTGCTGAATAGGCTACAGAGAAAGGGAGACAGGAATTCACATATTTTTTAATTTTAAAAACACATGTAGAACTATTTCAACAACAAAAAAATTGACTAGATTTATAACTCCTACACTATATAATGCAAAAACCAATTGTAACAATACACCATGCCTCCTCGGAACTGCTTGTATTTCTATTCTGTTTGGGTTATTTTTCACCATCATATTAGAATTATAAGTCAGAGTATAGTAGGGTATGTGTTAGTTTCAGGGCTTCAGTATTTCAAATAGAAAATTGAAAAATGAATCGAATGTGTATGTAAATATGTGTTACACAAAAATCTTTCCACTCACATTCAGAACAATGCCTTGATATTAGCTTGGCCCCAAGTAAGACACAATTAGAGTAGAAAAGTGTGAAAATCTGTGAATACATATCTGGAATGGAATATGCTTGGGAGTTCACAACCTTGGAGGTGGTAGAGGAGTTTCCAAAAGTAAAGAACAGGGTAAACACTCCACAAACATGGAGCTCTGCTGGCCTAAGACTTATTGGGAAACTGCCTCTGAGGTTGGGCACTTGAAATATATGTTGTTGTCATGAGCTTTAACTTCCTTTGTAGTGAGAACATCAAAGATGGGTCTGCATCTATGTGACCTGGAAGACATGGTTTCTTATATTCCAACGACCATGAGGCAGCAGTGCTGAATTCTCTCTTTGTAGGTAAACTGTGGCCACTGGAGGCTAAGTGTCTCCTCGTGTGGACTCTGAAGACATTTGGTCATCCTCCACTTTTCGTGGTGTTTCTTGCTGCTGCACTGGGAATTTGGTATTTGCTTCACCAAATACAAGGAGTTCTACTAGAATACAGTGCTGGAGGGAGTTCTGTCACGTGTGGTGGGTCAGGGTCTGCAGGAGAATGCACCAACCATGCTTCTATCCAACATAGCTTGCCCCAATAACCATAGTTAACTGATTCTGAACATTGCCCTGAAACCTCTCCATATAAAAAATGCCTTTACATATAAGTGTCTGATTTCTGCACTATGTCAGTCATAATCCATTTGGAAGCCAATGGCCGATCCACATGGCCCCACCATGGTGTTTTATCACACACCTGCCCACCACTGCTCTAGGCCCACTACTCAGCAGGATACTAATTACTGGCATCTCTGTTCTACACCATTTACATAAAACCCAGTAAAACAAGGCATTCTCTGGTATACACATGATCAACCACAGGACTTCCAAAGTTTCTCCAGTGCCACCTGGTCATGGGAATTTCAAAAATTTCATGGTATTTATCTAGCCATTTTTCAAAGATTAAGTTGGAGGCACTGTGGGTTTCAAATCATTCAGGAACCATTAAGTGCTGAGAAAGCTCATTTCAATGAAAGCTTTGGAGAACACTCACAGGCAAGGCTTCTCAAAGAGTTGCCAAAAGGTCACATGAAGCCAGGCAAATTGAGGTCTACAATGTGAGGTCCATGTGTGTTTTGACTCTCAACTATACCTGCCAATCTTTCAGAATAAAATAATGTGATATCCTGCCTGAGATTCCCATTGTTTTGTGGAAAGACACCCTGGGCCTAGATCTCAGTTTTCATGGGTGAGTCTCATGCATGGCCTTCTAAAATCTAAACACGATTCATGGCAATACTTCTCTGAGTTCAGTTCTAGAACTCAGTCTCTAAGGGGAATCACACCAGAGTTCAAGCTCAGGTGGACCCAGTCATTCTTTCCAACCACCACAAAAATGACCGCAATTAAAATCAAAACACTCCCACAGGGCCCTCATCTTCTTCCATAAAGACACTCATCATAACCTCTGGCTGGAGATTTCTATGAGGGGCACAGCCTAAGAAAGTGTCCAAAATAAGCTCACTTGCCCCTCATTTGCCTAAAATCATGGTGGCCTGGACACTCCTCCTGTGAACCAGGAGTGATCAAATATTCCTGCTGTTATAGTGTTCCGCTTCTCCAATTTGAGGCCTACTGGCTGTGAGGTATGGATTCTTTAAGTGATTTGGAGTCATGAGAAAACCCAAGCAAATATGGGCTAGCCTCTGCAGGGATTTGAAGAACTCATTTAATCCAAAGGATCCCTATTCTCACTTGATGGAGGTCAGGAACCTAAAACAAGAATGCAAAAAAATTCATCCACAATGACTTCTCTTTTGGCCATTTCGGTTTGGGAAGCACATGGGATTTTTATTCAGATCCATTGGGTGCTGAGAATCTAAGTCACAGCCTCACACAAGGACCAGAGAATGATTCAGACACATCCCATTCCAAAGCAATTAAGCAAAGAGCCACAGGTGAAGCCCATTCATTTCCATATGAAAACAGTTTTCTTCAGGCTTCACAAAGGGTTGGCATGAGGCAAAGACCTTCCTGACATTCAGGGTAATTGAATCAGAAGTAAGCAAATGGCCCAAGAAGGGTTTCTTCACTGAGACTTTACTGGTCACACTGATATCTGAGTTTTCTGAGATGCTCTCATTCTCTTCAGCTATCCAGTACATGGCCATGTCACAGAGCCTTGTGGTGTTACATATCTGGGACACAAAACCATGAGCGTATTCTGTAGAGTGGCCAGAATTCACGAAGAAAAGAGTAACTTAAGAAGACAGTAGGTGTTCCCCATCCATAAGGCAAAGTGAAGTCCATTAATCAATTGGGCAGTATTAATGTGGGGAAGCTTTCTACTAGAGAAAACAAGTCCATTGAGGCATTCTCTTTTCTAATGTCTACAACCACAGATACAGTGGGATACACAGACATAGAAACCCTCACAATGTCAAAGGACTTACTAGAAACAGTCCACTCCACACCAAAAAAAACGCCTTTCCTACCTATTCTCAGAACATGAGAAAAAAACCACAAACTCACACCCACAACGGCAAAGCCACCTCCTTCCCCCAAATAGGTATTTGACTATCCAGAGTGTCTTCTGACTGGTGGGCCATATTATGTTCCCACGAAATGGCCTGTCCTGTCTCAGATCTGGTCTCCTTGGCCAACTCTGTGAAGTTGTCAGGAGACAGCGGTGAGCCACTACCTGCTTTCTCAGGGAAGGTACCTCTTCAGAGATCTGCTGGCATTTGGCCATCCTCACATCAGTAGGTACCAAGAAAGACTGACTCTGTTCTTGGGAAAAGCAAACAAGTTAGCCCAATGGGACTAGGACTGGGTCTGGCTCTGGGTGCCTGGCTTCCTGGATCCCAAGTTCAGAGAATTCCATCACCAAGGAAGTGAGAAGAGGTCACTTCCTTCAGGAAATGAATGAGGTCACTGCCTTGAAAACCACTTTGTCCTAACAGTTGCTTCCAAGGTTCCCATGAGATGAAGGCTGCCCCAACATCCTGTGACACATTCAGAAGTTAGAATGGAATATCAACCTTAGGCACCCGGGAACAGCTCTCCACACAGGCCTGGTTTCTTCCAACTTCTCTACAATAAGAAGAGAGAGGCTGATTTAGACCCATCAATTCATCCTGACCAGGTTGTTTGCCATGGAAGATTTCTATTGCTCTCTCAGGTCCTACATAGCTGCATAAATCTTCTCCAAGGATCATTTCTCCATGGATCTTTGAGGTTCTCAGAAGGTGGAAGATCACCTACATTCCTATATTGTAAGACCAACTCTGCCCTGCTTTTCTGTAAGTTATATTGAGGGAACAGTGTATGTTTAGGGTTAATAACATGTTTGATTTGGGTAACGAATCATTTTGCGAGATGAATAATGGTATTGGCAACCTTCGATATTTACAAGAGTATATAGGTGAAATATAAGTATGAAAGCAGAAAATTAGGAAAGATTTGAAGCCCAGAAGGGAATTGGACCCTTAAGTGGTATTCTTAGCTTTGAGTTATGTGCTGCACAGTTGTCTCAGATAAATCAATATACAATGGCATAGGACCTTGTACCTTGGATGATTGAATGTTGAAGAGAACATCCAGTCAAAAAGCGATATTCAGTACGATGAGGAAGGTACTCGTTAGGTTTAGAATGAAGAGTGAGTATAGGATTTGGACAAAACGTTTTTTAGCAATAGGGTTTCGGTTAGAGAGTGAGTGTAAATGTCAGCACATGTGAAGAGTCAGTCATAATGATGAACTGGGAAAAATATGAGGGAAAGCAGATATCAATAGACATTAGGAAATCAAGCAAAGTACAAAGTGAGTGATAGGGTTAGACATTTTCAACAGGCTTGAGGTTGAACATATAATCTTAGGAAGAAACAAATATGTAGTCACCAATAGGATTGACATTTGAGAGCATTAGGCAACCTGGACATGTATGTTTTTAGTAATCCATGCTCACTTTTCATTTAGGCTTTGGTACAATTGAAAGTGTGACCTTTGCTTTTTGTGTCCAGAATATTTCTGTGATAAAATGTATATGTATATCACGTGACATGAGTATTTCTTCCACCATTTCCAGGAGCAATATTTTGAGAACATATAAATTTGTATTGGGGTACAAATAGGTATACCCTCTGTCTATGAATATAGCAATAACGCATGAATAGACCATACTGGGAATAAATAATATAACTGGATCCACTTTAAATAATGGATTGAATGGATATCTGAAAATATATAAGAAATGTTATAATGATACACAATCAATCATTCCAACCAGTTATATATCTAATGGTCATCTTAGGGTTATGTTTTATCATGAAGGGTGTGTGAGTTTTGCTTAAAAATTGATCATGGAAATCGAAAATAATATATTTGAAAAAAAGTCTCATGAAAAGACCAGTCAAGAAACATAGGGAAATACATGTGTTCTGGTCAAGAAGTGATTGAAAGTGAAACAAATGCCTATAAATTTGCTAAGTAGTGGATGAAATATATATCCTATGATGTGTATAAACTGAAGAAATAGTAATGTACCAGTGTTGAATAATAATTAATGTCAAAATACACATCATGTCCCATAGGAATCTACTTGTATTGATGTTAAACTAGGTCAGTTAATGTAGAAATACTAGGATTTGTTTGCACCTTTCACTGAAGTTAGTTTTCAGTACTAGAAAACAAATATGTATTTCAGGTGGATGAATATTTCTGAGAATAATCTTGTGAAAAGTTGAATATTAATCCACATACATGAACATGAATGAATTTAGGGAGTGTATATAAGACACATATATTTCATATTTTGAAAAATCTAGAGATTTATATATTGTGTGTTTGTGTGTGTGTGTGTATATATATATACACACACACACACACAAACACACACAAAGACATTCAAAAGTAGAATTATATATGCCAATCGAATTTCACCATGAAATATATATCATCCACAGATCCAAAAATATTCATTTTACTGAACATGGATTTATGTATAATGTTATTAAACTAGGAAGCTCACCATTAGCTTGAATTTTCAGTTCCAACAGCGTTTAGGTGGAGTGATCTCTTCTCACAATTTGTATCTGCAATGTCAGGCACCTCACAAAAATGTATGTGTGATATCAGGTAGGATTCTATATGTGCATATAAAAATTAATGTGCTGAATTGGTTACAGCGAAAGGGAGATAGGAATTCACATATTTGTTAACTTTAATACACATATAAAACAATTTCAATTAAAAAATGACTAGATTTATAACACCTACCATTTATCTTGCAAAAGGCAAGTCCAATATACACCATGCCTCCTCTGAACTGCTTATATTTCAATTCCGTTTGGGTTATTTTTCTCCATCATATTAGTATTTGTAGTTAGCGTCTAGAAGGGTATGGGTTATTGTCAGGAATTCAGTATTTCAACTGGAAAATTGGAAAGTGAATCCAATGTGTATGCAATTATGTGCTGCACAATATTCTTCCCACTCTCATCCAGAACAATGGTTGACATTACCTTCGCCCCAAGTAAGACACAATTAGAGAAGAAGAGTTAGAAATTCTGTGAATACATATCTGGAATGAAAAATGCTCAGGAGTTCACAACCTTGGAGGTGGTAGAGGATTTTCCAAAAGTAAGGGACAGGGTTGATCACCCAACATGTTCTTTCATTAAAATTGTGAGCCATCTTGCCACAAAGCCATGAAAAGATAATTTTTGCTTTAGTATAAATTACTGCAAATTCTGAACCTGCTTAGAATGCCTGACCATGTTTTGAACTCACCCATGCCTGGCTCTCTGACCAGATAACAGCCCATTCTGAAACTTTAATGACACCTCATAAATATTCGCCTTCCCTGGCCAGACAACGACCCTCTCAGAGGCTCTAATGGTCCTCATAATTTCTGATGCTGGGGCCAGAAAAAAAAATGTAAACTACAATTAGTGTGATGCTTGTCAAAGTTCTGTTTTCTGTAACCCTCCTTTTGTGTAACTTTCTGGGCTATAAAGCTGGGCTGTAGGAAAGGTGGGGTTGCTGTCTTGTTCCCGCCAGTTTGAGAGGGAGAGGCAGCCCGGCTGCTTGAAATATTAAGCTTGCCTTAATTTGATTTTAATTGGAGTCAGTGGTCTTTTCTTGTGTCCTGGACTAACATTTTGGAGTTCCCCAGCAACATGACCCGACCAGATCACAAAGCCAGACTGCTGGAAATTCTGAAGCTGGCCTATCCTCCAGGACTCCAGGCTGGTGAGCCAAGTTCCAAAACCTTGGAATGAGCCTTCAGTCCGTGGATCACTGCAGTGAACCATCGCACTAAAACTATTATCAAGCACCTGGTGGAGGAGGCCTTCATAGGTAAGAGGCGCCTTTATAACATCTGATATCCGGTTAAGGGAGTACTCTTCTGATGACAGAGAGGTGGCCTGGGAAGGCTCACATATACTCCTGTCTGGGACAGTAATAGGAATCCTTCTTTCCTCTGTTCTGTTCTGTAGGGAATACCTCTGAAAGTGTAGAGAGGTGCCGACTGGCATGCAGGAGCTCCTACCCCGGAGCTTTAGCAAGACGCTGCATTGCTCCTCTGGTTTTCTGTTTATTTGCCGAGTTTCTGTTTTTTTTTTGTGTGTGTTTTGTTCTGTGTTCTAAATGTTTTTTATTTGTTTGTTTTTGTGCGTTTTGTTGTGTGATTTCTGTGGTAAAAACTTAAGGATATTGGACTTGAAAATGGGTAATAAATCATGTAAGCCTGACACCCCTTTGGACTGTGTTTTAAAGAAATGTGATGCACTATACCCGCCTTTGTTAAGCAGGATGAGAGAAGCCCCTAGCTGGCTGTCTGGAGCACACCCACGGCAGAGGGCAATGCCTGCTGGGGACCTAATAACTGAGTATCTCCCAGGTTAACAAGTGAAACTCCTTTAAAACCCCTTGTCCCTCCAGATCAAGAGAGTCACAACTTTGGACAAAGTCCCCTGTTTTTCTCCTTTGTTAGCAAAGCAGTAAACCTCCCTTTTACTTTTTCTCAAACCCTGTCCTTATATTAAATTGGTATTAATTGGCTTCAAGGTCCGGAACCGAAATTTAAGTTACAAATTTTGATACCGCCCCTGACCCTGGAATTTTTGAGAGCTGACTACTGAAATGTTAGGAGATTCAGCATGCTTGGGGTGGAACCGAACCAGAGGAGCTAATCCTGTAAGTAAAAGACGGGACTGAGGGACTCCCAGCAGCTGCCGAAGTCCTGTTGCTTCAGTGAATTCCCTCCTTCCTTCCCTGCACTGTAAGTATTATGCCACCTCTGTCTTCTTAAAAAAGAGAAAAAGAAAAAGGAGACACTAAATGCAGTAAAGTCACCATGGAGACCTTTGATATTGCATTTCAGGTTCCCCCTCTGTGAAAACATCTGATTCCCTTGTGGGGACATATATCGTGCCACTGGTGTAGGAGATTTTTCTCTTTTCTGCTGTTTTAAAGGCTTCTGTCCTGTCAGCCATAGTCTGGAGCTCCTTTCTGTCTGTCTTTTGTCTTTGTTTCTGGCCATTTAAGACATGTGCAATAATGTGTTGATATTATAAATTGTTTCTTGGGAATGATCTTAGCTGAATGTGTGTCTAAAGGATGATGTTTTATTGTAACAATATGGTATCTGAATGGGTTTTTGAAGCATTGCACAATCTTGAAGTTAAAAGTCGGGTTTAGGTAATTTTTTAGTTTATGATTTCAGATAATTCATGCCAGAGAACTTAAATACTTAAAATGGAAAACTAAAGAATTCTACTTCCAAGTTGGCAAGTAACTTCCCAATCATTCAGTCTTTTTTTTAACCAATTTTTAATTGGGTAGCCTGGGAAAATTTCACAGTGTGTATCAGTGCATTAATTTGGACAAGGATAGTAAATCATAGTATGGTATCTGTTGACAAAAAAAGATGTTAAGGTATAAAATTTTGTGAATTGTATCTTAAAATTGTATCATAATTTTCAACATCCTCACCTGAAAATTATGGTTAAAGTGCCTTAGGCCTGAGGTGTCTGCTTAGAATAGCAGTTTTGTCCAGCTCCTTCCAGAACTCAGCCAGGACTTATGTTGAAATGTAAATGAAAGAAGCCTGCAAACTCAGTAGGAGACTGATCTGATGTCTAAGTGGGAAAAAAAAGGTATATCGTATGGTATTTACTAATTACTGGCCAGTCATTTTTTTCTAGGACTCTCATTTTTTTCCTTAGATTCTGTATTTTTTTTTGAGCTCATTATTTTGATCCTACAGAACTAGGTTAATATTTTTCTGATCAGTTCTATATTTGACCAACAGTGGAGTTTTGAAACATTTCAATGGAGATTTCACCTGCGAAAAGCTACAAGGCCTTACTATTATTATTTGTGCACACTTTTGTTATGTGTTGTATGTCTATATATCCATATGTTCGTATATCATATATGTGATATACAAATTAACAAATATAAGGAGCGATCATTAAAAAAAAGCACTCATAAAAACAAATTTTAAAAAGTGGATTCAAAGATCTTTAATTCACGTGATTTAAATGATTCACTTTAAATTTGGATAAGCAAATAACAATAAATGTCTTTAAATTTAAGCTTACAAGTTTTTCTAGCTGCTCAAAAATCTAATAAAATATTAATGTCTATAAAATGTCTAATATGCCTTGGTTCTAGGACTTTTCCTTTAACAAAGAAATGGTTTACACTGTTCAATACATTTCTCTAATATTTTGATAAATAAGTGAAGTAAATTTGATATGGGATTACTCATTCATGAGTACTTTTGTTAGATATCTGATTGATTTAGTAAGGTCTGTATAAGTTTGTTCTAAAGTCTGTATAAGATTGTAAAGATCAGTCATGTGATAAAGCGACACAAATTTCTTAAAACAAAAGTTTACCCATAACATTGTGTTTATAAAGTTTTATTTTTCTAGAACAAGCAACCATAAAAATTAAACAACTGATTATATAAGAACTGTTATTTTAGAGCACTCTACTGACATTTCTTTAAAAGCTAAACTTGGTTAATGTAAAAACATCAATGTCATTGTGATGCTATTAATGTGCTCATATCTTCCAGGTATACAATTCTGTAAGGTAGAAACTTTAAAAGAGCATTTCATCAAGCTGGTGTTCTGAAGTTGTATGGTAAATATATATATATATATATATATATATATATATATATATATATATATATATATATATATATGGTATTTATTTACTTGTTATCAATAAGATATATAAAGTTTTATGTTACTTTTTACATTGGGAAAAAATTTAAATATATTTTTAAGTTAATGAGCGCCTAATCTATGTAAAGGTTAAAAACTTTCAGCCTTTCTTTAATTCATGTTTTAAATGTGATATCATATGGTGTTAGCTAATATTCATGAGACCTCAAACAATTTATGTAAACTGTGTAAAATGATATTTAAAAAACAAAGATCAGCTTTAGAACTAAAACACTTAAGATTTATATAGAGCCCTGCCTTACCTGAGATAAGGCTCTGTGTCTCATCTTACAACATGCGAGAATAACTACGAAAGCAGTAGGTCAGATGTTATTTAATTTAAAGTTATGTTTTTCTGTCAAGATTACTAGGATCTCAAAAAGAGGATATAATGTATAACTCAGCCTAAAATTCAGGGTAGCTATTACACGAACTAAGTATTTTTACTCTTGTTAATTTTATTTTGAATTTCCTTATAAGTTAACTAAAGATTCCCTGTTAGTGTTTTACAAAAGAGTTGCTTTTAGAACACAACATTGGTTAATTTAAGATAATAAGTCATCACCTACAAGACAGACAGAAAAATACAAATCCCAAATAATAAAAAGATAAATAATTTTAAATTATAGACATTAAAGCACAGTACTCTTAATATAAGGCTGTTAAAATTTATTTGCTGGATGTTTAAGATTAGGATTTAAAATTTAATTTAAATGAAAAGGGACAATAAAACAAATATTTGGCTCTTGCCCTCTGAGTCAGTCTGTATCCAGGGAACATGAGACTTCTCTAAAGAACTTTGCAACTCTGAGCCACATAACCTCCTGATCAGGAAGATTAATGAGACCACTGGAGAACAGAAAGCCAATCAGTGCATTTTCTACGAAGAAGAGAGTCATCAGAGAAGGGAGATATTCCTGATGCTTCCGAGAGAAGCCACATGGTCAAGCAAGACCTGGACTCACCTAGCGCAAATGGCACTAGCAGAACTGAGAAGCTGCTCTCAAGTTTCCCCAGAAATGACTCCCATAAAATCTCAGCTGACTGTTAACAATAGATAGAAACAAAAGTCAGTTTTACTGCTTCATCTTAAACTCTTAGCAAAGGCAGATAAACCCAAAATACAGCCATTCCTGGGCATTTTAAAAAATAATAGTTATAATAATATTTTAACGTATACACTTTATGGTAGCCTCCCAAAATAAGTAAGACTGGAGGCTACAAAGAAGGATTCTCAGACAGTAATGCCTGATGAGTATAAAAAGAGACAATCAAGAGGAGGTACCAGAGGCAGAAGTTTTTTGTTTAAGGCCTACAGATATTCCTAACCTACACAGGTAGGCTTGGTGTTTGCTAGTACGATTATCCAGCCCTGAATAACAGAATTAAAGGTTTCTCTATTACACACAGAGGTCATACTAGTAAAAGGAATTTGCAAGATCAGATGACATTAAATTATTAAACTGTATCTTATGGGGTGAAACAACTGTGACACTAAAAGTTAAGTTGAAAGTCCTGATAACTGGGGATATTGAAGACAGATGAGGGGACATCTATACAGTGACATGTTTCAGCTGCTGCAACATTTATTCAGTACTCATGGTTTTTGTTTCTCTCATAGAAGAACCCATCCCCAGATGACTTTACAAACTGTTCTACCACAACCAGACTTCAAACCGAATTGACTTCTAAAAGGCAACTCATATCCCTCATGCTGTGCCCCCTCATGTCACCCTCTCTCAGCTCAGAAGAAGCCAAAATGAGTGACGACTCTCTTCTTACAACAATGGAGCCAAAAATAGATAGACTTTCATTTTAAGTAATTAATTAAGTCAGGTAAAATCAGTGAGACTGGTTTTGTGTGAGTTCAAAAAATATGGAGACTGTTACGTGAGGTATTAAAATTCCCTCAGTGCTCTTCCCCTACCCTATCAAAGATTTGAAAGGGACACATTAGAAAAGGGGGGAATGATATACCCAACCTGATCTTTTATTAAAATTTGGATCCATCTTGCCACAAAGCCATGAAAAGAAAATTTTGGCTTAACTATAAATACACCAAATTCTGAACCTGCTTGGAATGCCTGCCCGTGGCCTTGAACTCACCCATGCCTCCTGGCACTTTGACCAGGAACAGCCCTCTATGAAACTTTATTGACACCTCATAAATATTGGCGTTCCCTGGCCAGACAATGACCCTCTCTGAGGTTCTAATGGTTTTCATAAATTCTGATGTTGGGGCCAGCAAAAAAAAAAAAAAAAAAAAAAAATATATATATATATATATATATATATATATATATATATATATATATATATATATATATATATATAAACTACGATTAGTGTGATGCTTGTCTGAGTTCTGATATTTGTAACCCCCCTGTAGTGTAAAATTCTGGGTTATAAACCTGGGCTGTAGGAAATTTGGGTGGCTGTCTTGTTCCCACTGTTTTGGGAGGGAGAGGCCACCTGGGCAGTGGAAATTATAAGCTTGCTTTAACTTGATTTTAATTGGAGTCAGTGGTCTTTTCTTGCATCCTGGTCTAATAGGTAAACGCTATCAAACATGCAGCTCTGCCGGCCTAAAGACTTCCTTAGAAACTGCCTCTGAGGATGGGCACTTGACATATATGTTGTTGTCAGGAGCTTTAGCTTTCTTTCTAATGAGACCATCAAAGCTGGATCTGCATCTATGTGACGTGGAGGACATGGTTTCTTATTTTCCAAAGGACATGAGGCAGCAGTGCTGAATTCACTCTTTGTAGGTAAACTGTGGCCACTGAAGGCTAAGTGACTCCCCGTGTGGACTGTGAAGCCATTTGGTCATCCTCCACTTTTCATGGTGTTTCTTGCTGCTGCACTGGGAGTTTGTTATTTGCTTCACAAAATACAAGGAATTCAGCTGGGACACAGTGCTGGAGAGAGTTCTGTCACATGAAATAGATGAGGGTCTGCAGGAGAATGCATCAACCAGGCTTCTATCCCACATAGCTTGTCCCCTTGACCATAGCACCTGATTCTGAACATTGTCCTGAAACACCTCCATATAACAAGATGCCTTATATGGAGAGTTATCAGACATATAAGTGATTCCTGGCTGCACAATGTCAGCCACAAGCCATTTGGAAGTCAATGTCAGATACACATGGCCCGACCACAGATGTTTTATCACACACCTGCACACCACAGCTCTGGGCCCACTACTCAGCAGGCTCCAACATACTGGCATCTCTGTTCTACATCATTTTCATGAAACCCAGTCAATCAAGGCACTGTCTGGTACACACTTCATCAGTAAGAGGACATTGAAAGGTTCTCCAGTGCCACCTGGTCATGAAAATTTCAAAAATTTCATTGTATTTATCTAGCCATTTTTCAAGGATGAAGTTGGAGAAATTGTGGGTTTCAATTCATTCAGAAACCATTAATGTTTGAGGAAGCACATTTCAAGGAAACTCTGGAGAACTCTCAGAGGCAAGGCTTCCCAAAGAGTGGCCAAAAGGACACATGAAGCCAGGCCCATTGAGGTCTACAATGTGAGGCCCATGTGTGTCTTGACTGTCAACAATGGCTGCCAATTCTTTCAGAATAAAATAATGTGATGCCCTGGCAGAGATTGACAATGCTCTGCGGAAAGCCACCCTGGGCATTGATCTCAGTTTCCAAAGGCAACTCTCATGCGTGGTCTCCTAAAATCCCAACACAATTCATGGCAATACTTCTCTGAGGTCAGTTCCTGAACTCAGTCTGTAAGGGGAATCACACCAGAGTTCAAGCCACGTGGACCTAGTCATCTCTTCCAACCACCACACAAATGACCACAATTAAAACCAAAACACTCCCAAATGGCCCTCATCTTCTTCCACATAGACACTCTTCATAGCCTCTGACTGGATGTTTCCATGAGGGGCACAGCCCAAGACAGTTTTCCAAATAAACTCCCTTGCCCCTCATTTGCCTAAAGTCAGGGTGGCCTGGACTCCCTTCCTGTGAACCAATAGTGATCAAATAGTCCTGCTCTTAATACTGCTCTGCTTCTCTAATTTGAGGCCTACTGACTGTCTGGTATAGATTCTTTACGTGAATTGGTGTCATGAGAAAACCCAAGCCCTTATGTGCTAGCCTCTGTAGGGCTTTGAAGAACTGATTTGACACAAAGAATCCCTATTCTCACTTGATGGAGGTCAAGAAGCTTACAGAGGAAGGCGAGAGACTTCGTCCACAATGACTGCTCTTTTGGCCATTTTCATTTTGCATGCAAACTGGGAAACTTTCTTTAGATCCATCAGGTGCTGAGAATCTAAGCCACTGCCTCACATAGGGCAAAGAGGCTTATTCAGCCACATCTCTTTCCAAAGCAATTAAACAAAGAGCCACAGGTGATGCCCATTCATTTCCATTTGAAAACTTTTTTCTTCTGGCTTCACAAAGGGGTGGCCTGGGGCAAAGATCTTCCTGACATTCAGGACAACAGAACAATAGGTAAGCAAAAGGCCCAATGCAGTGTTTTTCCACTGAGACTTTAATGGTCACACTGATATGTGAGTTTTCTGAGATGCTTCTATTCTCTTCAGCTATCCAGTACATGGCCATGTAACAGATCTTGAAGGTGGTACATATCTTGGAAACCAAACCATGAGGCTATTCTGGAGAGTGGCCAGTATTCAGGAAGAAAACAAGAACTTAGGAAGATAGTAGGTGTTGCCCATCCATAAGGCAAGCCTCTCTCCATTCTTTAATTGTGCAGGATGAATGCTGGCAAGCTTTCTACTAGACAGGACACAACCATTGATGCATTCGCTTTTCAAATGTCTACAACCACAGATACAGTGGAATGCACAGACATAGAAACACTCACGTTGTCAAACGACTTTCTAGAAACATTCCAGTCCAAACAAACAAACAGTCTTTCCTACCTATTCTCAGAAAAGAGACAAAACCACAAAATCACACCAACACCCACAACCGCACCTCCTTCCCCCAAGTATGTTGGTGAATATCTTGAGTGTCCTCTGACTGGTGGTCCATACTATGTTCCCCAAAAATGGCCTGTTCTGTCTCAGATCTGGTCTTCTTCACCAACTCTGTGAAGTTGTCAGGAGCCATGGTTGAGCCACTACCTGCTTTCTCAGAAAAGGCTCCTCTTCAGAGGTCTTCTGGCATTTGGCCATTCTCACTTCAGTAGGTACCAACAAAGACTGACTCTGTCCTTGGTAAATCCAAACATTTGAGACCACTGGGACTGGGACTGGGACTGACTCTGGGTGCCTGGCTTCCTGGATCCCAAGTACAGAGTGTTCCATCACCAAGGAAGTGTGTACTGATATTTGCTTCTAAGGGTCCCAGTAGATGGAGACTGCCCGTACTTCCTGTGACAGTTTCACAAGTTAGAATGGTATATCAACTATAGGCACCCGGGAACAGCTCTTCTCAGAGGCCTGGTTTGGTCCATCTTCTGTACATTAAGAAGAGAAAGGCTGATTCAGATACATCTCTTCATCCTGACCCGGTTGTTTAACATTGAAAATGACTTTTGCTCTCTCAGGTACTTCATAGCTGCCTTCTTCTTCTCCACGTATCATTTCTGCATGGACCTTTGAGGTTCTCATCAGATGGAAGATACCCTACAATCCAGTATTGGAAGATCAACTCTTTCCCTGCTCTTCTGTAAAGTTAGATTGAGCGAACAGTGTATGGTTAGGGTTAACAACATGTTTGATTGGGTTAGGAATAATTCTGCAGGATGAATAATGGTTATGGGAACATGCGATATTTACAAAATATACAGTTGAAATATAAATATGAAAACAGAAATCTAGGTAAGATTTGATGCCCAGAAGGACATTGGGCCCTTGATTGGGATACTTAGCTTTGAATTAATTTCTGCACAGATGTCTCAGATAAATCAATATACAATGGTATAGGACATTGTACCTTGGATGATTGAATGTCGAAGAGAACATGCAGTCAAAAAGGGATAGTTGGTAGGATTAGAAAGATAGTCGGTAGTTTTAGAAAGATGAGTGAGTATAGGATTTGGACAAAATGGTCTTTAGCAATAGGGTTTCATGTAGAGAGTGAATGTAAATATCAGCACATGTTAAGCGGCAGTCACAATGATGAACTGGGGAAAATATATATAAAAAGAGACATTAGGAAATCAGGCAAAGTATAAGGTGAGTAATAGGATTAGACATTTTCAACAGGTTTGTGGTTGAATATATAATCTTAGAAAGAAACAAATATGTAGTCACCAATAGGATCGACATTTGAGAGCAATAGGCAACCTGGACATGGATGATTTTAGTAATCCATGTTCAATTTCCATTTAGGCTTTAGTACAATCATAAGTGTGACATTTGCTTTTTGTTTCCAGAATATTACTGTGATAAAATGTATATGTAGATCAGGTGACATGAGTATTTCTTTCACCATTTCTAGGAACAGTATTTTGAAGACGTGTAAATTAGTATTTTGAATACAAATAGGTGTACACTGTGTCTATGAATATAGAAATAATGCATGAATAGACCATAATGTAAATAAATAATATAACTGGTTCCAACTTAAATAATGGTTCGAGTTGATATCTGAAAATATACAGGAAACCTTATATTGATATATATTCATTCATTCAAACCAGTTATACATCTAATGGTAATATTAGGGTTATGGTTCATCATGAAGAATGTGAGAGTTTTGCTTCAAAGGTAATTGTGGAAATCGAAAATAATGTGTTTGGAAAGAAGTCTCATGAAAAACCAGTCATGTAACCTGGAGGAATACATGTGTTCTGAAGCAGGAAGTGATTGAAAGTGAAACTAAAGCCTTTAAATTTCTGAACTTGTGGATGAAATATATATCTTATGATGTGCATAAACTGAGGAAATAGTAATGTACAAGTGTTGAAAAAAAAATGAACGTCAAAATACACATCATATCCCATAGGAATCTACTTGCATTTATATTAACCTGGGTCAATTAGTGTAAAAATATTAGGATATGTATGCACAATTCACTGAACTTAGTTTTCAGTACTAGGAAACAAATACGTATTTCAGGAGGATGAATATGTCTTAGAATAATCTTATGAAAAGTTGATTATAAATACGCACTTAAATATTAATGAATTTAGGGAGTACATAATAAGATACATTTATTTCATATTTTGAAAACTCTGGAAAAAAAAATATATATATATATATATATATATATATATATATATATATATATATATATATATATATATATATATACAGACATTAAAATACACACACAGAAATTAAAAAGTATTAATATACAAGCCAAATGAAATTCACCATGAAATATATATCATCCACAGATCTAAAAATATTCATTTTACTGAACATGAATTTATGTATAATGTTGTTCAGCTAGGATACTCACGCATAGGTTGAATTTTCAGTTCCAACAGTGTTTAACAGGAGTGATCTCTTCTTACAATTTGTATCTGCCAAGTCAGCCACCTCACAAGAATGTACGTGTGGTACCAGGTAGGATTCTATATGTGCATATAAAAATATATGTGCTGATTAGGCTACAGAGAAATGGAGACATGAATTCACATATTTGTTAACTTTAAAAACACATGGAGAAGTGTTTCAACAAAAAATTCAGTAGATTTAAAACTCCTACCATATATAATGCAAAAGGAACGTCCAAATGTACACCTGGCATCCTCTGAACTGCTTGTATTTCAATTTGGTTTGGTCTATTTTTATCCATCATATTAGGATTTGTAGTCAGAGTCTAGTAGGGAGTGGGTTACTATGAGGGATTAAGTATTTTGAATGAATAATTGGAAAATGAATCCAATGTGTATGCAAATATGTGCTACAAAAAAATCTTCCCACTCTCATCCAGAACAATGCCTTGACATTACCTTCGCCCCAAGTAAGATACAATTAGAGGAGAAGAGTTAGAAAATCTATGAATACATATCTGGAATGGAAAATGCTCGGGAGTTCAAAACACTGGAGGTGGTAGAGGAGTTTCCAAAAGTAATGGAGACTGTAAACACTCCACAAACATGGAAGTGTGCAGGCCTCAAGACATCTGGGAAACTGTCTTTGAGATTGTACACTTGAAATATATGTTGTTTTCAGGAGCTTTAGCTTCCTTTGTAGTGAGATCATCAAAGCTGTGTATGCATCTATGTTACATGGAGGACATGGTTTCTTATTTTCCAATGAACATGAGGCAGCAGTGCTGAATTCTCTCTTTGTGGGTAAGCTGTGGTCACTGGGGTCTAAGAATCTTTCCGTGTAGACTGTGAAGCCATTTGGTCATTCTCCAATTTTGTTGTGTTTCTTGTTGCTGCACTGTGAGTTTGGTATTTGCTTCACAAAATACAAGGAGTTCAACTGGAACACAGTGCTGGAGGGAGTTCTGTCACGTGTGGTGGGTAAGGGTCTGATGGAGAATGCACCAATCAGGCTTCTATGCCACATTGCTTGCCCCCTTGACCGTAGCAACTTGATTCTGAACATTGCCCTGAAAACTCTCCATCTAACAAGATGGCTTAATATACAAAAGTCTGCTGGCTGCACCATGTCAATCACAAGCATTTGGAAGCCGAAGTAAGATCCACATGACCCCACCACAGATGTTTTATCACACAACTGCACACCACAGCTCTGGGCCCACTACTCAGCAGGCTCCACCATACTGGCAGCTCTGTTCTACACCATTTTCATGAAACCCAGTCAAGGAAGGCACTGTCTGGTACACTCTTGATCAGCAACAGGACATCCAAAGGTTCTCCAGTGCCACCTGGTCATGGAAATTTCAATAATTTCATGGTATTTATCTAGAAATTTTTCAAGGATGAAGTTGGAGAAAATGTGGGTTTCAATTCATTCAGGAACCATTAAATTTTTAGGAAGCACATTTCAAGGAAACCTCTGGAGAATTCTCAGAGGCAAGGCTTCCCAAAGTGTGGCCAAAAGGCCACATGAAGCCAGGCCCATTGAGGTCTACAATGTGAGGTCCATGTGTGTTTTGACTGTCAACAATGGCTGCCAAGTCTTTCAGAATAAAATCATGTGATGTCCTGGCTGAGATTGACAGTGCTTGGTGAATAGCCACCCCAGGCTTAGATCTCAGTTTCCAATGGCGACTCTCATGCATGGCCGCCTAAAATCCCAACACAATTAATGGCAATACTTCTCTGAGGTCAGTTCCAGAACTCAGTCTTTAAGGGGCATCACACCAGAATTCCAGCCCAGGTGGAGCCAGGATTCTCTTCCAACCACCAACAAATGACCACAATTAAAACCAAAACACTCCCACATGGCCCTCATCTTCTTCAACATAGACACTCTGAATAACCTCTGGCTAGAGGTTTCCATGACGGGCGCAGCCCAAGACAGTGTACAAAATAAGCTCCCTTGCCCCTCATTTGCCTAAAGTCAGGGTGGCCTGGACACCCTTCCTCTGAACCAAGAGTGATCAAATAGCCCTTCTTTAATACTGCTCTGCTTCTCCAGTTTGAGGCCAACTGACTGTCTGGTATAGATTCTTTATGTGAATTGGTGTCCTGAGAAAACCCAAGCACCTATTGCCTAGCCTCTGCTGAGCTTTGAAGAACTGGTTTGACCCAACGGATCCCTATTCTCACTTGATGGAGGTCAGGAAGCTTACAGAGGAAGGCGAGAGACTTCATCCACAATGACTGCTCTTTTGGCCATTTTGGTTTTGGATGCACACTTGGAAAATTTCTTTAGATCCATCAGGTGCTGAGAATCTAAGCCACTGCCTCACACAGGGCAAAGAGGCTGATTCAGCCACATCCATTTCCAAAGCAATTAAGCAAAGAGCCACAGGTGACGCCCATCCTTTTCCATTTGAAAATTGATTTCTTCAGGTTTCACACAGGGGTGGCCTGAGGCAAACACCTTCCTGACATTCAGGACAACAGAACAAAAGTCCAAAGTAGTGTTTCTCCACTGAGACTTTAGTGGTTGCACTGATATCTGAGTTTTCTGAGATGCTCTCATTCCCTTCAGCTATCCAGTACATGATCATGTCACAGAGCTTGGAGGTGGTACATATCTTGGAAATAATACCATGAGGCTATTCTGGAGAGTGGCCAGTATTCAGGAAGAAAAGAGGAACTTAGGAAGATAATAGGTGTTGCCCATCCATAAGGCAAGCAGCTCTTGATTCTTTAATTTGGCAAGATGAATGCGGGGAAGCTTTCTACTAGACAGGACACAACCATTGATGCATTCGCTTTTCAAATGTCTACAAAAACAGATTCAGTGGGATACACAGACATAGAAACACTCGCATTGTCAAATGACTTTCTAGAAACATTCCAGTCCAAACAAACAAACCGCCTTTCCTACCTACTCTCAGAACATGAGACAAAACCACAAACTCACACCGACACCCACAATGGAACCTCCTTCCCCCAAGTATGTCTGTGAGTATCCTGAGTTTCCTCTGATTTTTGGGCCATACTATGTTCCACCAAAATGGCCTGTCCTATCTCAGAACTGGTCTTCTTTGCCAACTCTGTGAAGTTGTCAGGAGCCATGGTTGAGCCACTATCTGCTTTCTCAGAAAAGGCCCCTCTTCAGAGCTCTCCTGGCATTTGGCCATTCTCACTTCAGTAGGTACTAAGAAAGACTGACTCTATCCTTGGTAAATCCAAACAAGTGAGACCACTGGAACTGGGACTGGGACTGGCTCTGGGTGCCTGGCTTCCTGGATCCCGAGTTCAGAGAGTTCCATCACCAAGGAAGTGTGATAGGTCACTTCCTTCACGAACTGAATGAGGTCACTGCGTTGGCAACCACTTTGTCCTAACAGTTGCTTCCAAGGGTTCCATGAGATGGAGGCTGCCCATACTTCCTGTGACACTTTCACAAGATAGAATGGTATATCAACCATAGGCACCCGGGAACAGCTCTCCACACAGGCCTGGTTTGGTCGATTTAATCTACATTAAGAAGAGAGAGGCTTTTAGACACATCCCTTCATTTTGACCAGGTTGTTTTACATGGAAGTTGACTTTTGCTCTCTCAGGTCTTTCATAGGTGTCTACAGCTTCTTCAGGGATCATTTCTGCATGGAACTTTGAGGTTCACAGCAGGTGGAAGATCCCCTATATTCCTGTATTGTAAGACCAACAATATCCTTGTTCTTCTGTTAAGTTAGATTGAGGAAATATTGCATGTTTAAGGGTAATAACAGGTTCGATTTGGTTTAGGAATCATTCCGTCGGATGAATTAAGGTATTGGGAACCTGCGATATTTACAAGAATATACTGGTGAAATATAAGTATGAAAACAGAAATCTAGGTAATATTTGAAGTCCAGAAGGGCATTGGGTGGCCTGAACACCCTTCCTTTGATTCAGGAGTGATCAAATAGCCCTGCCGCTAATACTGCACTGCTTCTCCAATTTGAGGCTTACTGACTGTCAGGTATAGATTCTTTATATGATTTGGAGACATGAGAATACCCAAGCACCTATTGTCTCATGCCACAGCAAATGGTTTATTGGGGTCCAGCATGCTGGGGCTCAAAGCTCACTTCAGAGGAGCAAAGAACAAAGAGCCCCGAGAACAACTTGAGAAGATATTATATACAATCTTTAGAGAGTGCAGGGACTTTATATACATCATAGCCTCCTTTAGCAAATCAACATATGTTGTAAGCCATTGTTGTAGATTGTGGCTGCCATTAGAAGATGGCGCCGGCTTCCACTGTGGCCTGTAGTAAACAACTCCTTTTATGGAGAGATGGCACGCTATCCCTTGCTACCCTATGAGAAAGATCCACGTGGCGGCTTAAGATTGGTATGTGGGAGGCTTTATTAGACTGTGCTTGGGCGCTCGGGAGGAGGGGGGTCACTAGAAGATACTTTAATCAAGGCCTGAATAAACTGCTGAAAGAAGATTTCTGAGTTGCGTCTTCCCTGCGGGCAAGGGGTCGCGACAAGTGGTGCCGAGACCCGGGAACCAGAACTTTCAGTAGTCAGGTGTGGTGCACCGGTTAGTCCCAGGTAAGTGGGATCCACGATCACAGTGGGGATTAGTCCCAGGTAAGTGGGATCCGCGATCAAAGCGGGGCAGCTCCTCTGTAAACCAAGAGAGAGCATTACATTTTATTGCAGCTGCACTGTGTACTTTCACTTTTGTTTTTTGTGTGTCTTTTGTTGTGTCATGGGTGCCACATCTTCAAGTCCGCTACTCCTGGTCCTACATGGCCTGTTACGTTCCAAGGGACTAGAAGTGAAACGTAGTACTTTACAGAGATTTTTACAGAAGACAGATATTGCTGCACCGTGGTTTGCGTTTTCGGGCAGCCTTACTATACCTAGCTGGGACAAATTAGGGAAAGATCTAGATTTCGCTCGTGAACAAGGCACCTTAGAGGGTGGTGTTATACCACTTTGTAAGTTAGTTAGAGGATGTATAGTAGATAGTAAATGGCAGGAAACTGTGAGTGAGGGTCAAGCTGTTCTTGAGCAACTACATGAGGAAAAGTCTGAAGGATCACATAGTGAAGTGGCAGAGAGCATTGGGAGTAAGAGTAGTGAGAAGGCAAAAGAGCCTGAAACTAAAAATAGGAGAAGCCTCTACCCAGACTTGGCTGAATTAAAAACGCCTGCGAACACAAGCGGCTCAGAGAGTTCTGAGGACCTAGATATATTCCTACAACAACTACGCAAGATAAAAATGAAGAAAAAGAAACAAGGGATACAGGGCACGCAGGCCTACTGTAAAAAGGGGACGGGATCCAATATTGGTCAACAACACTCTGAGGAGGAGGAGGTAGAATATCTCGAAAAAGATATGGTGCCGGTTGCCCCACCCCCGTATGTGGGGGGGAGCCAAAATTCCGGGAGATCTTATCATGCGCAAGTTTGGAGGACAGTTAATACAGATATGGGACTTGCATACCCTGTATTTCAGGACAATAACAGGGGAAGATATCATGAGCCTTTAGACTTTAAGATAATTAAAACCTTGGCGGAATCTGTCCGCACTTATGGCGTGGATGCCGCTTTCACCCTTACTCAGGTGGAGGGACTTGCTAGATTTTGTATGACTCCTTCAGATTGGGCTAATCTAGTCTGCGCTTGTGTCTCCCCAGGGAAATTTTGGATTGGAGAGCATTTATGCTAGAGGGTGCAGTAGAGCAAGCTGCTCAAAATCATGCAGCGAGACGCCCTGCCTAGGATAAGGATATGCTTTTGGGACAAGGCAAGTTTGCTAATCAACAAACAGGATACCCCACCGAACATTCACGCCTTGTCAAGATCACTCTTGGGAGAAACATCAGGTCTCTAAGGGTTTCTCTCTTTCCCCCTCTCATAAAAGATACTTATATAATTCTTCCAACTGTAATTCCTCTATAGGAACAGGTTGGTCTTGGTTTCAATGGTTAATTTCCAATGAAAAGGGAGCCACAGCTGATATCTCCGCTTTGGTTCAATTACGAGGAGTCAAAAGCTGGTTGTTTAATGTTTCTGGTAGTATCCAAGACTCGGATCGAGGTAGGAGACTTGGAAATATTTCACATAACTCACAATTAAGTAATGCTACGTTATCCTCTGCAGCAGTCTGTCTCCAATCTCCGTTCCTGTTTCTTTTGGCTAATGATACATCACAGGGGATGCTTAATTGTTCTAATGTTACCTGTTATTTAACTGAGTGTTGGAATGGCTCTTGGACTGTGGCAGTGATTATAAAAATTCCAACCTTTGTCCCGATCCCAGTTACTGTGGATCTGGAATCTTTTCCTATTGTTGAACTGATTAGAGCCCGTAAAGATTTTGGTATTATGGCAGTTATAGTGACAGCTGTGGCGGTATCTGCTGCTGCAGCAGTTACAGCTGGAGTAGCCATGGCCAGCCAAGTACAAACTGCTGCCACTCTTAATGAGGTTATTCAACAAACATACACCATACGTAAATCTCAAAGTAGAATTAATCAACACATTTTATCTGGGATTCTGGCTGCTAATCAAAGGATAAATCTGCTTCAAGATCAAGTTGAGAAATTGTCTGATCTAGTATATTTAGGTTGTGTTGATCAATGTGCACATTTATGTATAACCTCTGTCAGATTTAATGATTCCAGGAATGCCTCCCACATCATCGGGAAATATTTATCCGGAACCTGGTCCATGGAAGCAGAAAACTTACTCCAATCTCAACTAACTCAAATTGCTGTTTTGAATAGTACCCGTGTCGAACCAGTGACTTTGGGTCAATTCACCAGTTGGCTATCTTCTGCCTTTTCCTTCATTAAGGAGTGGGTGGGAGTGG
This sequence comes from Callospermophilus lateralis, assembly GCF_048772815.1. Taxonomy (NCBI): domain Eukaryota; kingdom Metazoa; phylum Chordata; class Mammalia; order Rodentia; family Sciuridae; genus Callospermophilus; species Callospermophilus lateralis. The sequence continues at coordinate 54,429 of NW_027516168.1, forward strand.
GCATTTTGGGGGCAATGTGTTGCTTCGGTATTATACTTTGTTTGTGGCTTCTCTGTCGCCTTAAAACTCGCCATACACAGGAGAAGGCTATGATTGTATAGGCTCTTGCGGCCTTGGAAAATGGCATGTCTCCGCAAATCTGGCTTGCGCATCTTAAACAGTGATTTTCTGGGCATGGCCATTGCACCCCAAGTTAATTTCACAGTGCACTGGGATTGGCATGTCCTCTTTCTTATTCTCCCCCAGTACTGAATAGCCCTTGCACTCTGCAGGTCTTGTTACCATTGCACGCAGATGGGTTTTAGGACTGGTCTTTCTTCTCGGCTACAGACTCTTTACTTTCCTCTGGGGCTTAGGGATTGTGTTGCCAACTAAAAATTTGTTATTGTTACCAGGCTACCTGTGTTGCCCTACTTCTCGCCGTCGTCAAGATGCAGGATGCGAGGCAAAGCACTGCACTTGAGTGATCCCTCAACGGACCTCAAGGAAAGCATGTCCTATTGCATGCGGGTTTGACGTCCACGCCCCCGCCCTACGAAAAAAGGCGTCGGCTGACATGGGGTCAGGTCTGGGGAAGGCGCCTCCTTAGGACTGAACCATACATTGCAGCCGCTTCTGCACAGTGGGATAGGACCTCTACTTTCGCCTGCATTGTTTTATAAAATAGAAGGGGGAACTGTGGTAAGCCATTGTTGTAGATTGTGGCCGCCATTAGAAGATGGCGCCGGCTTCCACTGTGGCCTGTAGTAAGCAACTCCTTTTATGGAGAGTTGGCACGCTATCCCTTGCTACCCTATGAGAAAGATCCACGTGGCGGCTTAATATTGGTACGTGGGAGGCTTTATTAGACTGTGCTTGGGCGCTCGGGAGGAGGGGGGTCACTAGAAGATACTTTAATCAAGGCCTTAATAAACTGCTGAAAGAAGATTTCTGAGTTGCGTCTTCCTTGCGGGCAAGGGGTCGCGACAATCATATACTGTGGGAAAATCAAATAACAACTGTAAAACATGATTAGCACATTCATGTGCGGGAACAGTTCGGGCAGGGGGTGATTGGTCAGCCCTGAGAAGGGGTATACATTTAAACTGATTGGTTGAAGCCCTGAGATGTATACGTGCTGACATGCACGGTTTCTGGGAAGGGGTTGTTAAGTAACTAGGTGGTCAGGGAAGATTTCAACACATCTAACGGGCAGTTCCGGGAATTGTCTTCACTGACACAGGAATTTCAGGTTCTGAGCACAGCTTGTAAACTTTACAAAACCTGTTTCTTTACGTTTCAATTTCAATTTCATTAATTCTTTCATTTCTCACTCCTTTTTCTGCCTACTTTTAATCTTAAAAGTAATGAATCATAATTATTGTGGGGTCTCACATTCTATTACTGCCAGTGAAGTGTATTTCTGTCTGATTACCATGAGTTTTACCTGCCCAATCTGAGCCTGGAGAAAGAAAACTATGTAGTTAAGCAAACGAGGTCCCACAGTTATCAACACCATAAGCATGATCAGGGGTCCAGCTAAGGCTGATAGGAGTGTAGTTAACCAGGGGGACTGGGTATATCATGACTCAAACCACACTTGTTGAATCTCCCTTTCTCTCTGGTGCTCTACAAGGAATTTTCTCAATTTACTCATGGATTATTTTACAACTCCACTATGGTCAGCATAAAAACAGCATTTTTCTCTCAGTACAGCACAGAGGCCCCCCTCCCTCATGAAATGGAGGTCTAATCCTCGACTGTTCTGTAAAACAACTTTAGAGAGAGAGGTTAAGGATTCCTGCAAAAGTGTGATGGAGGTCTCTAACGTCTTCAAGTCTTGATTTATTGCTGTTTCTAATCAGGCCATTTGTGGTGACCCATGGATCATATCAGCTGTTCCTGTACCCACTCCTGCAGCAGCTCCTAGCCCCAATAGGATGGCTAGAGTAAGGGACACTGGCTCCCGGCAAAATCGGGTTGGTTGTCCCCCTAGTAGACCTTCAATGGATTTTGCATCATGATAGAGCACCCTGGGGAGTATCTGCACCATTATACAATAATGTACAGAGCTGTCAAATACCTGGGCTGAAATGCAAGGAGTTCTGACTGTGTGGAGTTCAGTACCATAAAGGTTCCTTTAATTAGTTCCCAGGGGGAGGAGTCAGCTGTACTCTGGACTGGGGAAGTAAGCAAAGATGGAAACTGCGAAGTATGAGATGGTAGAGGGGTTTTGGTAGATCTAGGCCTGGGAGGTTGAGGAGGCTTAATTCCTGACTTGAGGGGATTGGGCACTATTGCTGTGGGATTTTCTTCCTTTTTAAGCCGGATGGTGAACCAGAGACCAAAGTCATAACCAGGGCCATTAATATAGAATCGCATTCCCCAAGTATTTCCCATAGGCCATGTTGTTCTGAGGTAGCCCCTTCCTTTGGAAGTGAAAGTTATATTGAGGGGGTAACATAGACTATTTTTTCCACAGCAAGTTTTTGACACCACTTGGATAGCGGCACATTTATTGGGATCAATCCAGATGTCATTTCATTCTACCCAAATCATACTGTCTGGGGAGTTTGCGTTTCACAATGTAGGTCCCGTGTGTTCACAACCCCAAGATCTACAATAAAAGTCACTGGGTCCTCCACAGGTTTGGGCCTGTTTGTGACTTCAGAAATCAGCTGGGCACACTTAATACACAAGACTGGCTAGTTTACACCTGAGCTGGGGGAGATGACATCAATAATTCATGGGGTAAGTTGGTCTATGTTGCCCTGGTTTGGGTTTGAGTGGCATCTGTGTGGGGTCCACTATGTCAGGGAGATCCCAGTCAGAGAGGCCTATGGCAAGCTGACAAATATCCGGGTGGAGAGATGGCCACCAAGTCCATAAGGGGGCTGTATGTGAAATAGACCACACTACTTGCCCAGTAGGATTTATAAAACTTGCCATTGTTGCTGAACAGGCTGATGGGGATTAGGACTGCTGGTGGTCAGGGGAAGAATCCATAGCCCTACCCACACCACGGACATGCATCTTGAGAGGGTTACCAGTCTGTTCCAGTTTCCAGCCAGAGTCTGGAGAGGGCGCAGGATTGAGATGGGAGGTATGGATCCAGGAAGTGATCCCATCCACTTTCACCACTGTAGGTGTTATAAGCAGCACCTGGTATGGTCCTTTCCAGCAGGGTTCCAGGGATGACACCTGACACTGTCTCATGTAGACGAAGTCTCCCACTTGATATCAATGTGGAGTTCCCTCGTCTCCAGGATGATAAGCAGTGGCCAACTGTTTTCACAGGTATCGCTGGGTGCTGGGTTTGTTCAAGGGCTTTAAGTCTGTCTAGCAAGGGGGTGTTGAAGGAATAATTAATCTCAGAGTTGGGGTTAGGTCCCTTAATGGAGGAGGGGCACTGTAGAGAATTTCATAAGGGGTGAGGTTACACAAAGAGGCGGAGGGGTATTTCTTGCACGAAAAAGTGCATGAGGGAGGAGCATAGTCCAATTTTTTATGCCGGTCTCCAAGATTAATTTCGTTAAGTCTCTTTGATGGTTCTATTCATCGTTTCTATATGTCCTGAGCTCTGGGGTCTATAAGCACAATATAACTTCCAATTAATCCCCAGGTTCCTGGAAAATCCCTGACTTACCTTGGCCATGGATGCCGGTCCGTTATCAGACCCTATTACCTTAGGCAGGCCGAACCTTGGAAAACTGTCTTCTAGGATCTTTTTGACCACCATCTGAGCTGTTTCTTTCTTCATGGGGAAGGCTTCGACCCATCCTGAAAAAGTATCTACAAAGACTAGGAGATATTTAAGTCCATACCTTGCTGGCTTAATTTGAGTAAAGTCCACTTCCCAGAATTGTCCTGGTCTGGTTCCTCGTATGCGCATCCCTGCAGGACTCTTGGATGGGAAAGTATTAACTAATTGGAAGACTTGAAAAGCTCTAGTCACCAGCTCAGCTATTTTTTTCCTCTGTGAGTCAGTCAATAATAAGTCCTTTATTCGGTCCTTTAAGAGTGCTTATAACTTCTTTGAGCCTAAGTGGTTGAGCTGGTGTACATCTTTGACATAAAGGTGGGCTTTTTGAAATTGTAAACTTGGCTCTGTAGGGTCCCAGAGTTCTCTATCTGTCTCCTCAGATGATAAGTTGCCTGAATGTTCCGGGGCGGCCAAGTCTCCTGATTTTTGTTCCCCCCGGTGTGAAAAAAGTTAACAGAGTCACTTTGTTTAGGGCTGCCAATTAAGCTTCCTCATCTGCCCTTCTGTTTCCAACTGCCACGGGATTGTTTCTCTTCTGGTGCCCTGGACAGTGCACTATAGCTAGTTCCTTATGGCCCTGCACTGCTGAGCGAAGGTGGAGGATCTCATCTTTATTCTTTATTTCTTTCCCGGCAGAGGTTAATAGCCCCCATTGTTGGTAAATAGTCCCGTGCATATGAACAGTGGCAAATGCATAGTGGCTAACAGTTTATATGGTGGCCCTTTTGCCTGTTGCTAGTTCCAATGCTTTCATAAGGGCAATCAGTTCTGCTTTTTGGACTGATGTCCCTTCTGGGAGACCAGAGTATCAGATGAAATTAGTTTTGCTAACTGCTGCTGCTCCAGCCCGCTGCTTACCATCTTGGAGGAAGCTGCTGCCATCCGTAAACCATACCACTTCAGGGCGAGCGAGTGGCTGATCCTTCAAGTCTTGTTGTATACTGGTTTCCTTGCCAGTATGTGTTGACACTCATGAGTGACGGGTCCTGATGATTCTTCTGGCAGCAGTGTAGCTGGGTTGAGTGGAGCAGGGGGTCCCAGCGTTATTCTGTCTTTGTCAAGCAAGAGGCTCTGGTAGTGGTTTATTCTGGAGTTTGATAGCCACCTCTCTGGAGGCTAACAGATCATGCTCTCCAGGGCATGGGGGGATATAATGGTTAGCTTCTGTCCCAACGTTAATTAATGAGCATCTTTTATTAGAAGGGCTGCCGCTGCTATAGCACTTAAGCAATGGGGCCACCCGCTAGCCACTGGGTCCAGTTTTTTGGATAAATACGCTACCGGCTTTTTCCAAGGTCCAAAAGACTGAGTGAGCACTCCCCGTGCTATTCCTTTCTTTTCCTCGATGTAGAGAGTGAAGGGTTTTCTACATCTGGGAGTGCTAAGGCCGGAGCAGATAGCAGCATCTTTTTTTGACATTATCAAAAGCTTGTTGGTGCTCAGGGGTCCATTGGAAGTGGGCATCCCCCTTTATCAGCGGGTATAAAGGGGCAGCCAAAGATGTTAACCCAGGAGTCCATAACCTGCAAAAGCTGGCAGTCCCAAGAAACTCTCTGAGTTTTCACTTATTAGATTGGGGCAGTATCTGCACAACAGTTTTTTTTCTGGGCTCAGGGAGCCATCGTTTGCCACCCCTGAGAGAATAACCCAGGAAGATTACTTCTTGCTGACAAATTTGGGCCTTTTGGCAGAAGCCTTATATCCAAGCCGAGCAAGCTCGAATAATAGTGCTTGGGTCCCAGACTCATAGGTCTCCTTGGTGTCGGCTGCCAGTAGAAGATCATCCACTATTGGAGTAGGGTGACTTCGGGGTGTGCAGTTTTGAAGTCATTGATGTCTCTGTGGAGGGCTTCATCAAAGAGAGTGGGGGATTTTTTGAACCCCTGTGGGAGTCTAGTCCAGGTTAGTTGGCCAGATGTTCCAGGTTCTGGGTCTATCCACTCTAAAGCTAACAGCAACTGACAGTACTTATGTAGAGGCGAGCAGAAGTAAGCATCTTTTAAGTCCAGCACAGTGTACCATTTCCGCTACGGATTCAGAGTGCTAAGCAAATTATATGGATTGGGTACTGTGGGGTGAATGTCCTGCACTCTGTTGTTGATCTCTCTTAGGTCTTGAACAGGACGGTAGTCACCAGTTCCTGGCTTTCTTACTGGTACTGGGGGGTGTTCCAGGCTGATTGACAGGGCCTTAGGACCCCAAGAGCCAGGTATTTATGAATATGGGGCCTTATCCCATCCTTAGCTTCTTTGCTTAGAGGATATTGTTTAACACTAATTGGAGACGAAGAGGCTTTTAATTCTACTACTATTGGAGGTTGTTGATGGCTAGACCTAACCCAGCAGTTTCTGCCCAGGCATTAGGATAATCTTTTATCCATTTATGGGGTAGTTTGCCTGTTTGATTAGTCCTATGGGGCGCAAAGAGTTGATGTTCATCTTCTACGGACATAGTCAAAGATGTGACTATGGGAGATTATAGTGAACGCTATAGAACCTCCACTTGGGGACCATTAGGTTTAAAGGTTATTCTAGTCCGGAGTTTGGTAAGCAGATTCCTGCCCATCAATGGGGCCGGGCATTCTGGAATTACTAGGAAACAGTGGTGGACTTTTCCCTTTTCGAGGTCCATGTTCATCTTAGTTGTCCAAGCCCGATATCTACTGCCATTAGCCCCTTGAACTAGGGACCATTTAATTGATAGGGGGGCCAGTGAAGTCTTAAGGGCTGAGTATACTGCTCCTGTAATCACTTCAAAGTTCACTGTGTTCCCCTCAACTTCAAATGTTACTATGAGCTGGGGAAGGGGATCTGAGCCCCGAATTTTCTAGTCCTCTTCTAGAGTCAGCACGGCGGGCTGGCGTGGCTGCTTCTTTTGGGGGCACTCTTTGGCCCAGTGTTCTTTTTTATTACAGTGGGCACATTGATTTGAGGCCAGGGGCAGCCTTTGGCGTGGGCCCAGGTAACCCTTTATGTATCCCTGCTTTTTAACTTCTGGCCTATTTGCTGCTGTGACCCGAACCTTAGGCAATGCTTTACTCTGCCATTTGCTTCTTTCCTCCTTCCTTTGTTCCCTTTCCTTCTCTCTCTCCTCTATTCCCTTTCCTCCTCAGTTTCTCTCTTATAATATGCTTTCTCAGCTTCTCTGACTAAATCTCTTAAGGTCATATCTTATAATCCATCTAGACGTTGTAACTTTCTCTTAATATCTAGGGCAGTCTGCTCGATAAAGGCCATTGCAAAAGATGCCTTTTGGTCTTCTGCCTGAGGATCAAAAGGAGTATATTTCCTATAGGCTTCCATAATTCTCTCCAGAAACATAGAAGGAGACTCATTAGGCCCTTGGATAATCTCTCTTACCTTGGACAAATTAGTCGGCCCTCTGGCGGCCGCTCAGAGTCCCACTATTAGAGAACGGCGATAAGTGGACAGATGCTACCTACATTTAAAGGTGTTGGGGTCCCAGTTGGGTCGGTTCATGGGCCCGTAGGGATGGAGAGGGAGCATCACAGGGGCTTCCGAGTTTTCTATTATCCATCTCCTGCGGGTTTTTTTAGGTGGCCCAGCTTCCTTCAGGGGAGCAGGGGCTGCTGCTGCTGCGGGGAAGTCCCCTGGAGGGCTTGGGTCTGGCCCAATTGCCTCTAGCGGCAGAGAGGCTGAGTCAGCGGCGGGAGGATCATCTGGAACATGTTGTGGGTTGGGGAGCGAGGGTAGAGGATAAGGAGAGAGAGGAGTGTCCAGTCTTGTGACTCAGAATGGAGGGAAGAGGGGGAGGAGCAGAATGTTGGAATGATAGGATCGTGGGGCAAGGGGTATATGGCTGTTGATCTGGGTGGCCACGTGGCCCCGGTGAAAGACAATATCTCTGACTTTTCGGATTAGAGGGAAGTGGAAGGATTCTTCTGGGGGCCATCCGACTCCTAGGATGGGCCATTCTGAAGCACAGAGAGTCTGCCAGGTCCGGCATTTTACTGAAAAAGAAAGATTCTTGGTACTTGAGCGGACATCAGTCCAATGATCAAGGTTAAGGGACAGAGGCATGGAAGTGCTTTGTCCCATAATGTCCCATAATGGGAGTTACTCAAACAGGGACAGTGAATACACAAACATGACACAGACAAAGACAAACAGTAAACGTTTAACATGAGTCCAAGACAAAGATTAGAACTGAGTAACTGGCAAAACATGATGGGTTAGACAATAAAGACAGACAGTAAACTCAACATGAGTTCCTGACAATGAACAAAACTGAGTAGCCAGCAAAACCTGATGGGCTGGAAAACCGAATCGTGAAGCAAAAAATAACCGAGTTGAGGAAACTACTAATTCTCTATTTCCCGAGTCCTCTGGAGTGTCCCCCAGGGACGTGGCCTGTGGCTCTGTGACACATCTGTCAGCCACCGTCGCTTCACCGACAGCCATTTTGCCAAGCCCTAACCTGAAACCTGAAACCAGAAAGAGGCACCTTACTTACTCTGAAAGGAGTCCGTTGGGGTCTTTTTTTCGTCACTGCTGGATTTCTCAGCTAGGGCCTCCAGATGAAAAGGTGGGCCGAACGTCGGAGGAAAAGACCACCAAGAAAATTTCTCATGAAACAGCAAAGGGTTTATTGGGGGTCCAGCATGCTTGGGCTCAGAGCTCACTTCAGAGGAGTAAGGAACAAAGAGCCCCGAGAACAACATGAGCAGATTTTATATACATTCTTTAGAGAGGGCAGGGACTTAACATACATCATAGCTTCCTTTAGCAAATCACCGTATACCGTGGGAAAATCAAATAACAACTCTAAAACATGATTTGCACATTCATTGGTGGGAATAGTTCAGGCAGGGTGTTATTGGTTAGCCCTGAGAAGGGGTATACATTTAAAATGATTGGTTGAAGCCCTGAGATGTATATGTGCTGAGCTGCACGGTTTTTGAGAAGAGGTTGTTAAGTAACTAGGTGGTCAGGGAAGATTTCAACACACATCTAAAGGGCAGTTCCAGGAATTGTCTTAACTGCCACAGGAATTTCAGGCTCTGAGTGCAGCCTGGATACTTTACAGAACCTGGTTCTTTACGTTTCAATTTCAATTTCTTTTATTCTTTCAGAACCTTACAAAGGAAGGCGAGAGACTTCATCAACAATGACTGCAATTTTGGTCATTTTGGTTTTGGAAGCAGACATGGGATCTTTTTTTAGATCCTTACGGTGCTGGTAATCAAAGCCACAGCCTCACACAGGGCCAAGAGGCTGATTAAGACATATCCCATTCCAAAGCAATTACTTCTCTGAGGTCAGTTACAGAACTCAGTCTCTGAGGGGAATCACATCAGAGTTCAAGCCCAGGTGGACCCAGTCATCTCTTCCAAACTCCACACAAATGACCACAATTAAAACCAAAACACTCCCCCAAGGCCCTCATCTTCTTCCATATATACATTCATCATAACCTCTGGCTGGATGTTTCCATGAATGTCACAGCCTAAGAGAGTTTCCAAAATAAGGTCTCTTTCCCTTCATTTGCCTAACCACAGGGTAGCCTGGACACCCTTTCTGTGAACCAGGATTGATCACATAGGTCTGCCGTTAATACTGCTCTGCTTCTCCAATTTGAGGCCTACTGACTGTCAGGTATAGTTTCTTCATGTGATTTGGAGTCATGAGAAAACCCAATCATCTCTGCAGGGCTTGAAAGAACTCATTTGTCCCAAAGGATCCCTATTCTCACTTGATGGAGGTCAGGAACCTAAAAGAGGAAGGTGAGAAACTTCATACACCATGACTGATCGTTTTTGCATTTTGGTTTTGGATGCACACATTGGATTTTTCTTTAGATCCAACTGGTGCTGAGAATCTAAGCCACTACCTCACACAGGGCAAAGAGGCAGATTCAGACACATCCCTTTACAAAGCGTTTAAGCAAAGAGCCACAGGTGATGCCCATTCATTACCTTTTGAAAACAGTTTTCTTCAGGATTCACAAAGGGCTGGCCTGAGGCAAAGACCTTC